>NW_027398906.1:0-9517 GCF_003265705.2 Callorhinus ursinus | reverse complement strand
CTAGCCACAGCAATCAGACAACAAAAGAAATTAAAGGCATCCAAATCAGCAAGGAGGAAGTCACACTCTCACTCTTTGCAGATGATATGATACTGTATGTGGAAAACCCAAAAGATTCCACCCCAAAACTGCTAGAACTCATACAGGAATTCAGTAAAGTGGCAGGATATAAAATCAATGCACAGAAATCAGTGGCCTTTTACAATCCTACGCAAAAGCAGAAGATACCTAGGAATAAATCTAATCAAAGAGGCAAAGAATCTGTACTCAGAAAACAATAAAATACTCATGAAAGAAATTGAGGAAGACACAAAGAAATGGAAAAACATTCCATGCTCATGGATTGGAAGAACAAATATTGTGAAGATGTCAATGTTACCTAGAACAATCTACACATTCAATGCAATTCCTATCAAAATACCATCAACTTTTTTCAAAGAAATGGAGCAAATAATCCTAAAATTTGTATGGAACCAGAAACGACCCCAAATAGCCAGAGGAATGTTGAACAAGAAAAGCAAAGCTGGCGGCATCACAATTCCAGACTTCCGGACAGCTCTATTACAAAGTTGTCATCATCAAGACAGTATGGTACTGGCACAAAAACAGACACATAGATCAATGGACCAGAACAGAGAGCCCAGAAATGGACTCTCAACTCTATGGTCAACTAATCTTTGACAAAGCAGGAAAGAATGTCCAATGGGAAAAAGACAGTCTCTTCAACAAATGGTGTTGGGAAAATTGGACAGCCACATGCAGAAGAATAAAACTGGACCATTTCCTTACACCACACACAAAAATAGACTCCAAATGGTTGAAAGACCTCAATGTGAGACAAGAGTCCATCAAAATTCTAAAGGAGATCGCAGGCAGCATCCTCTTTGGCCTCAGCTGCAGCAACTTCTTCCTAGAAACATCACCAAAGCAAGGGATGCAAAGGCAAAAATGAACTATTGGGAATTCATCAAGATAGAAAGTTTTTGCACAGCAAAAGAAACACTTAACAAAACCAAAAGACAACTGACAGAATGGGAGAAGATATTTGCAAATGACATATCAGATAAAGGGCTAGAATCCAAAATCTTTAAAGAACTTATCAAACTCAACACCCAAAGAACAAATGATCCAATCAAGAAATGGGCAGAACACATGAACAGACATTTCTGCAAAGAAGACATCCAAATGGCCAACAGACACATGAAAAAGTGCTCAACATCACTCAGCATCAGGGCACTCCAAATCAAAACCTCAATGAGATACCACCTCACACCAGTTAGAATGGCTAAAATTAACATGTCAGACAACGACAGATGTTGGCGGGGATGTGGAGAAAGGGGAACCGTCCTACAGTGTTGGTAGAAGTGCAAGCTGGTGCAGTCACTCTGGAAAACAGTATGGAGGTTCCTCAAAAAGTTGAAAATAGAGCTACCATATGATCCAGCAATTGCACTAGTGGGTATTTACCCCAAAGATAAAAATGTAGGGATCTGAAGGGGTACATCCACCCCGATGTTAATAGCAGCAATGTCCACAATAGCCAAACTGTGGAAAGAGCCAAGATGTCCATCGACAGATGAATGTGATAAAGAAGTGGTATATATATATATATATATATATATATATATATATATATATATACACAATGGAATATTATGCAGCCATCAAAAGGAATGAAATCTTGCCATTTGCAATGATGTGGATGGAACTGGAGGGTATTATGCTGAACTAAATAAGTGAATCAGAGAAAGACATGTATCACATGACCTCACTGATATGAGGAATTCTTAATCTCAGGAAACAAACTGATGGTTGCTGGAGTGGTGGGGCGTGGGTGGGATGGGGTGGCTGGGTGATAGACATTGGGGAGGGTATGTGCTATGGTGAGTGCTGTGAATTGTGTAAGACTGTTGAATCACATACTTGTACCTCTGAAACAAGTAATACATTATATGTTAAAAAAGAAGAAGAAGAAGATAGCAGGAGGGGAAGAAAGGGGGGGAATCGTGGCAGGGGGAGATGAACCATGAGAGACTATGGATTCTGAAAAACAAACCGGGGGCTTCAAAGGGGGGGGGGGGGGGGAGGATGGGTTAGCCTGGTGACTGGTATTAAGGAGGGCACATTCTGCATGGAGAACTGGGTGTTATACACAAACAATGAATCATGGAACACTACATCAAAAACTAATGATGTAATGTATGGTGATTAACATAACATAACAATAAAAAATGATAAAAAAAATAAAAAGAATAGAGAATGAAGCCATGCAACCTGCAACCACCCTGTGGAGTTGGAGAGTAGGATTCCAGTGAAAACCTGACCCTCAGCCTGACAGTGTGTCTAGTCTTGAAACCAAACCTTAATTCTGAACTTCATGCTAATGTTCATCCTCCACTCAGCCATCAGCACAGAATTCTGCACTGCCGTCATTGGCTCTTACCAACTCCTGGACTCTAATACTAACACTACCCCTGGCTGTGGCCCAGACTGGGGCCCAACCATTTGTATGAGGGTAGAATGGATTTTGAACACCTGACCCAGACTAAACAAGAAGGAGCATGGAAGGATACTGTGCTACTTGAACCCCTGTGGGTTGTTGGTGGAGAACACTATTGTAGCAAAAAAAAAGAAAACTCATCAATTGTATGAGCATCTCAAGAAGGGTGGGGCAAGATGGTGGCAGAGTAGGGGACCTTGTTTCATCTGGTCCCTTGAATTTAGCTGGATATCTATCAAACCATTCTGAACAAATACATGAATTCAACTTGCAATGTAAGAAAATTAATCTCACTCTCCACAAGCAAAAAAATGACTACTTTTTGCAAGGTAGGAGGTGTGGAATCTTGAATCTTTGGTGGAATTATTGGAAGATAAATGGAAGGTGGAGGGAGCCTCCATAAGCCAGCCACTGAAAAGTGATATAACACCGGAGCACAAAATTGGAACCCTTAGAAATCTGCTCCAGTGAGAGATATCCCTTTCTGAAAAAGGGATAGGGGATGAATAGGGCAAATTATAGGTGGATCATTGGGGTCTCAGGATCCCAGGAGACTCAGAAAGAATAGGGGAGCCTGAACTGATAAGATGCCCAAGCAGTGGAGTAGGGAGACTGAGCCCAGAAGGAACTTCCAGCTCTGGCCGCCATAAACCATGAACCAGACTGGTAGGGAGACCACTTTTTGCCTGAGTACCCTGAAAAAGATGAGAAGGTACAGGCTGTTTAACATTGCAGGGGAGATATGAAACAGCTGTGCCCATAACTGGGCAACAGCTCTCAGGTTGGCAGCCACCGTGGAAAGGAAACTTAGGGCAGCACCCAGCCATTACCTGGGAACAGTGTAAGCAGGTCCATAGGCGAGCCCACAACCGCTCATAGTCACATAGACACAAAGCGCAGAGATGCTCCCGGGTCATTGGAACTCCTCTTGGGAGAGTGGCAATGGACATGAACCACGGGATTTAGTAATATGGCACACACTAAGGTTGCACCTATGACTGGGCAACAGATCTCAGGGCAGTGTGACCCCAAGAGGACACTGGGATGGCACCCAACCATAACTTCGGATCAGTGGAAGAGGGTGCATGTGCGAGCCCATGGCCACTCACAATTGCAAAGGCACAAAGCACAGAGATGCTCAAGGGTTTCCAGATCTCCCCAGGATAGTTGCAACTGGCAAGTATAGCATTAGTCTGTGGTGTTTGGTACATACAGAAGTGGAAACAGTTTGACCTGGAGGATTTATTGAAGAAAGGTGACTGTGACATTGTGGCTCTGAGCCAGAGATTCTCACATGGCCATATTTGCTCTGCCCCTCTAAAGAGAAGCAGAAATTCGCCAGGGAATAAAAGCCACACAAACGACCAGCTCACGTTAAGTCCATCCCCCTGACAAGGAGTGGCTAAGATGCCTGGGAAGCTGAACAGCAGGCCTCTCCCCCAGAAGACACACTGGAAGCACAGGTGAATGATAAGCTTATTTCTCACAGGACTGTAAAAATCCACTACCACAGGACTGTAAAAAAAAAAATCCAATTACATTAAAAAAAAATAATATAGGGAGCTCCAGGTGTTCCCTCAAGATTTGTTTGCCCTTCAGGCTAAAATTTTACAATTCTTTTTTTTTTTTTTTAACACTGTTACCTTTTCATATAGATTCTTATTTTGCATCTTATGTTTTTAAGTGGCTTTTTAACTTTTATTTTTTCACATCTACATTTTATTTATTTATGCCCCATACTAGTCCATTTTTCACTGTATTCAATTTTATCTTAAGTTCTGATTTCTTTGCAATTTTGTGATATAGTGTCTTCTAACACACAGACCAAAAATCAATCAGGAACAGGCAGGTCACCCTGCTTTGTTCACCCTGAGAGTTTATAGCCCCCCCTTTTTTATTGTTTTGGATTATCTTGGCTTTGTCTGCATATCTGTGGTAGCTTCCAACCACTTCAGATTTTTTCTGGGGTGCATTTTGCTTGGGTTATGGTTGATATTTTTGGGATCTGTTCATTTGCTCAACCACCCTTCAACAGAATGACTAGGAGGAGGAATTTTCAACAAAGAAAAGAACCAGAGGCAATGTCCTTTACCACAGAATAAATGGATATGGATATAAGCAAGATGTCAGAGATAGAATGCAGGATAGCAATCATGAAGTCAATAGCTAGGCTTGAAAAAAACCATACATGACAATAACAATCTCTAAGGGCAGAAACGAGATCAATCAGGCCAAACTTTAAAATGCTATGGAAGAGATGAAGTCTAAATTGGATGCTCTAATAGCCAGGGTAAATGAGGCAGAAGAGAGAATAAATGATATAGAAGAGAAGATGATGGAAAGGAAGGATTTTAAGGAAAAGAGAAAAACAACTCATAGCACATAAAAAGAGACCGAGAGAATTTAATGATACAGTGAAAAGAACCAATATCAGGATCATTGGGATCCAAGAGGGTTGGAGAGAGAGAGAGAAAGGGCTAGAAGGTATATATTTGGGCAAATTTTGGCTGAGAATTTCCCTAATCTGGGGAAGGAAACAAGCATTCATGTCTAAGAGGCAGAGAGGACCCCTCCCAAAATCAATAAAAATAGATCAACATCCCAACATATAATAGTGAAACTTGCAAATCGTAGAGCCATGGAAGCTATCCTGAGAGCAGCTAGGGGGAAGAGATTCCTTAGTTATGGAGAGAGGAACATCAGAATAACATCAGACCTATCCACAGAAACCTGGCAGGCCAGAAAGGGCTGGCAAGATATATCCAGGGTACTAAAGGAGAAGAAAATACAGCCAAGAGTACCTTATCCAGAAAGACTATCATTCAAAATTCAAGGAGAGATAGAGTTTCAGGACAGAGAGAAACAGAAAGAATATGTGACTGCTAAGCCAGTCCTGCAAGATATATTAAGGGGCATACTGTAAGCAAAGAGTGACCACAAGAATAACAGACCAGAAAGTAACAGAGGCAATCTACAGAAAAAGGGACTTTACAGCCAGGACAATGGCATTAAATTAATATCTTTCAAAACTCTAAATGTAAAAATACACAGAGTTTCAAACTGAATAAAAAAGCAGGACCTATCCACATGCTGTCTACAAGAGACTCATTTTGAGCCTAAAGACACCTCCAGATTGAAAGTGAAGGAATGGAGAACTATTTACCATGCTATCAGATCTCAAAAGAAAGCTGGGCTGGGAAATCTCATAGCAAACAAATTAGATGTTAAACCAAATATTGTAGTTAAGAGATGTAGAGGGACACTATATCATACTCAAATGGTCTATTCAACAAGAAGATCTAACAATTGTAAATATCTATGCCACCAATGTGGGAGAAGCCAATTACATAAACCACCTAATAATCAAAGTAAAGAAGTATATCGATAATAATACATTAATAGTAGGAGACTTCAACATTCCACTCACAACAATGCACAGATCATCTAAGCAGAAGATCAACAAAGAAACAAGAGCTTTGCATGACACATTGGACCAGATGGACTTCATAGATATACACAGAACATTCCATCCTAAAACAACAGAATACACATTCTTCTTGAGTGCACATGGAACTTTCTTCAGAATAAATCACATGCTGGGTCACAAATCAGGTCTCAATCAATACCAAAAGACTGAGATTATTCCCTGCATATTTTCAGACCACAATACCTTGAAACTGGAACTCAATCACAAGAAGAAATTTAGAAGGAACTCAAACACCTGGAGGCTAAAGGACATCATGCTAAAGAAGGAATGAGTCAACCAGGAAATTAAAGAATTTAAACAATTAATGCAAACCAATGAAAATGAAAACACATCAGTTCAAAACGTATGGGATAGCACGGGGTGTTATACGCAAAAAAATGAATCATGGAACACTACATCAAAAACTAATGATGTAATGTATGGTGATTAACATAACATAATAAAATAAAATTTAAAAAAAAACTATGGGATACTGCAAAGGCTGTCCTTAGAGGGAAGTACATAGCCGTCCAAGTCTCTCTCAAAAAATGAGAAAAATCCCAAATGCACAAGCTAACCTTACACCTAGAGGAGCTGGAGATAGAACAGCAAATAAAAAGCAGCAGAAGAGAAATAATAAGGATTGGAGCAGAAATCAATGAAATGGAAGCTAGAAGAACAGTAGAACAGATGAAAGAAACTGGAAGCTGTTTCTTTGAAAGAACCAATAAGACCGATAAACCTCTAGCCAGACTTATGCAAAAGAAAAAAGACCCAAATTAATATAATCCTGAATGAAAGGGGAGAAATCACGACCAATACCAAGGAAATAGACACAATTATTGGAACTTATTACCAGCAGCTATATGCCAACAAACCAGGCAATCTGGAAGAAATGGATGCATTTCTGGAAATGTATGAACTACCAAGACCAAAACAGGAAGAAATAGACCATCTGAACAGACCAATAACCAGCAAGAAAAGTGAAATGGTAATCAAAAACCTCCCAAAAAACAAGAGTCCAGGGCCAGATGGCTTCCCAGGGGAATTCTACCAAACATTTGAAGAAGAAATCATACCTATTCTACTAAGGCTGTTTCAAAAAACAGAAATGGAAGGAAAACTTCCAAACTTTTTCTGTGAGGCCAGCATCACCTTGATCCCAAAACCAAAGACCCCAACAAAAAGGAGAATTACAGGCCAATATCCATGATGAACATGGATGCAAAAATACTCACCAAGAGACTAGCCAATAGGATCCAACAGTTCATTATTGTTGTATTATAATAATAAAAGGATTATTCACCACGACCAGGTGGAGTTTATTCCTGGGATGCAAGGGTGGTTCAACATGCACAAATCAATCAACGTGAAAGAGCACATTAATAAAAGAAAGGACAAGAACCATATGAGCCTCTCAATTGATGCAGAAAAAGCATTTGACAAAATACAGCATCCTTTCCTGATGAAAACTCTTCAAAGCATAGGGATAGAAGGAACATACCGTAATATCATAAAAGCCATCTGTGAAAAGCCCACAGCAAATATTATTCTCAATGGGGAAAAACTGAGAGCTTTTCCCTTAAGTTCAGGAACATGACCAGGGATGCCCACTCCCACCACTTTTGTTCAACATAGCACTAGAAGTCCTAGCCTCAGCCATCAGGCAACAAAGCAAAATAAAAGACATTCAAATTGGCGAAGAAGAACTCAAACTCTCTCTCTTCCCAGATGATATGATAGTTTATGTGGAAAACACAAAACACTCCACCCCAAAATTGCTAGAACTCATGCAGCAATTCAGCAACGTGGCAGGATACAAAATCAATGCACAGAAATCAGTGGCATTTCTATACACTAACAATGTGAATGAGGCATGAGAAATTAAGGAATCGATCCCATTCACAATCACACCAAAACCCTTAAGATACCTAGGAATAAACCTAACCAAAGAAGTAAAGGATCTGTACCCTAGAAACTAAGGACACTTATGAAAGAAATTGAGGAAGACACAAAGAGATGGAAAAACATTCCATGCTCATGGGTTGGAAGAATAAATATTGGGAAAAAGTCTATGCTGCCCAGGGCAATCTACACTTTTAATGCAATCCCTATCAAAATACCATCAACATTTTTCACACAGATGGCCCAAACAATCCTAAAAGTTGTATGGAACCAGAAAAGACCCCGAATTGCCACGCCAATGTTGAAAAAGGAAACCAAAGCTGGGGGCCTCACAGTGCCTGACTTCAAGCGATATTACAAAGCTGCGATCATCAAAACAGCATGGTATTGGCACAAAAACAGACACACAGATCAAAGGAACAGAAGAGAGAACCCAGAAATCGACCCTCAACTCTATGGTCAACTAATCTTTGACAAAGCAGGAAAGCATATCCAATGGAAAAAAAGACAGTCTCTTCAATAAATGGTGCTGGGAAAATTGGACAGCCACATGCAGAAGAATGAAACTAGACCATTTCCTTACACCACACACAAAGATAGACTCAAAATGGATGAAAGGCCTCAATGTGAGACAGGAGTCCATCAAAATCCTAGAGGAGAACACAGGCAGTAACCTCTTCAACCTGGCCACAACAACTTCTTAATAGACACGGCCCCAAAGGCAAGGGAAGAAAAGCAAAAATGAACTATTGAGACTTCATCAAGATAAAAATCTTCTGCACAGCAAAGGAAACAGTCAACAAAACTAAAAGGCAACCTATGGAATGGGAGAAGATATTTGCAAATGACATACAGACAAGCGCTGGTATCCAATATCTATAAAGAACTTCTCAAACTCAACACCCAAAAAACAAATAATCCAGTCAATAAATGGACAGAAGACATGAACAGACACTTCACCAAAGAAGACATACAAATGGCCAACACACAGATGAAGAAATGCTCCACATCAATTGCCATCAGGGAATAACAAATCAAAACTACAATGAGATACCACTTTACGCCAGTTAGAATGACCAAAATTAACAAGACAGGGAACAACAAACGTTGGTGAGGATGTGGAGAATGGGGAACTCTCTTACACTGTTGGTGGAAATGCAAGCTGGTACAGCCACTCTGGAAAACAGTATGGAGGTTCCTCAAGATGTTAAAAATAGAGCTACCCTATGACCCAGTAGTTGCACTACTGGGTATTTACCCCAAAGATACAGATGTAGTGAAAAGAAGGGGCACCTGCACCCCAATGTTCATAGCAGCAATGTCCACAATAGCCAAACTGTGGAAGGAGCTGAGATGTCCTTCAACAGATGAATGGATAAAGAAGATGTGGTTCATATGTACAATGGAAAATTACTCAGCCCTCAGAAAGGGTGAATACCTACCATTTGCATCGACATGGATGGAACTGGAGGGGATTATGCTAAGTGAAATAAGTCAAGCAGAGAAAGACAATTATATGGTTTTACTCATATGTGGAATATGAGGAATAGCTCAGAGGACCACAGGGGAAGGGGAGGGAACTGAATGGGAAGAAATCAGAGAGGGAGACAAAGCATGAGAGACTCTGGACTCCAGGAAACAAACTG
>NW_027398905.1:0-9519 GCF_003265705.2 Callorhinus ursinus | reverse complement strand
GAGAAGATGTTCAACTGGATGGTGACACGGATCAATGCCACCCTGGAGACCAAGCAGCCACGCCAGTACTTCATAGGGGTCCTGGACATCGCCGGCTTCGAGATCTTCGACGTGAGTGGGGGGAGCCTAGGCGCACATGTGCGGGGGAGGGGGCAGTGACTCACTCATTTGCACCTGTGACCATCATGGCCAGTGGCCAGTCGCGGGAGAGACAGTGGGGCTCAGGGGTGGCAGACACATCGTCCTGTCTTCCAGGGGAGCTCCCCCTTCCCGGCCTGACAGGGGAGGGGACCAGTCACACCCCTGGCTGGGCTTGGGCACGGGCCTGGGTTGACCCCACTGGCTCCTCAGACCCCTGCCTGCCTGACCCACTCCGCCCCCACCCCCTGCAGTTCAACAGCTTTGAGCAACTGTGCATCAACTTCACCAACGAGAAGCTGCAGCAGTTCTTCAACCACCACATGTTCGTGCTGGAGCAGGAGGAGTACAAGAAGGAAGGCATCGAGTGGGAGTTCATCGACTTTGGCATGGACCTGCAGGCCTGCATCGACCTCATTGAGAAGGTGCTGCCTCCACCCACTGCTTGTGTTTCCTTCCCTTGGCATCCCAGGCAGAGTGGCAGGGCTGTCCCTTCTACAGCCAAGAAACTAGAGTCCCCAGAATCCCCAGCCTCTCTCAGACCCAGCTTCTACCCACTGTGAAGTCATACATGGGATGAGCCCCCTTCTCCTCTCCCCAGGACCTAAGACCTTGTCCTGTATGGTGGTCACCTCCCAGAATCTTAAGAAGGAGATGTAGTGAGGGGAGGACTCCTGGACCCTCTGACAGTTCATGGGAAGCATCATCTATGGAAAGATCCTAGGCTGACACTAAAGACATTTGGCTTCCCATCCTTTTCCTGATAGCTGATAATAAGCCAGTCTTCAGCTCCTCTTGTCCACAGACTCAGAGGAGACAAGAACGGAGCTGGTGTGAGGTTCCCAGTGCTGGCTTGTTCTCAGTGTGCTTTTGCTGGTACAGCCCAGAGCCCAGAATAACCACCCTCACCCGGCCCGCCGGTGCCCTTCAGAAAACTGGAGCTTCCCAGAAGGTCTGGGTGGTTATCCAAGGTGCTCCTCTTCCAGAGGTCTCAGAATCACCTGAAAGTATATGGAAAAGAGTGTGTGTGTGTGTATATGCACGTGCACGCACACACACACACATGTGTTTACATGCATTTTTCCAGGGAGGCATCTTCAGTTTAATCAAATTCTCATTAGGATTCCTGTCCCAAGGAAAGTCAAGAACCACCAGACTCTCTGAAAAGCAGAATGTTGTGCAGAACATGGATCCCTCTAACCATCCCTTGGAGAACTGTTACCCATCATATAGGCAGAGGTCTGGCCTGCCCCTCAGTCTGGCACCTCTGACATACACCTGTCCCTGGGGCAATCCAAGAAAGAGGGACTTGCTGCAAGGCCTTGGGGACCTGGCAGTGTGGCTGGGAGCACAGGGTTCTTCACTAGGTCCACTGAGGCAGAAAGAGGTTATAGGCCAGATCTGAATAGAATTAGATTTAGGTTAATTCCAAGAATATTAGGGTCCTATATTGGGACAAGAGGTGCTAGCCCAGACACTGTAGCCTGCCAGCTCTACTGGGCTGTAGTTTTTCCTCTGGCAAGGCGTGGGGCTCTGGAAACCTGGGAGTGCATGCAGTGATGCTCTCTCTACCTCCCCACCCCCTGCTCTCAGCCCATGGGCATCATGTCCATCCTGGAGGAGGAGTGCATGTTCCCCAAGGCCACTGACATGACCTTCAAGGCCAAGCTGTATGATAACCACCTGGGCAAGTCCAACAACTTCCAGAAGCCACGCAACATCAAGGGGAAGCAGGAAGCCCACTTCTCCCTGATCCACTATGCTGGCACAGTGGACTACAACATCCTGGGCTGGCTGGAGAAGAACAAAGACCCACTCAACGAGACAGTGGTGGGCCTGTACCAGAAGTCCTCCCTCAAGCTCATGGCCACACTCTTCTCCACCTATGCTTCTGCTGATGTCGGTAAGAGGGCAGCCCCTGACCTGGGCCAGAGCAATTCTGAGGTTGCCAGGGGCCAGGGTCCCTCTGCTTCAAAGCACAGGATTCTAGAGGCAGAAGAGAACCCACGAACCATGGGATGGGGGTCAGGAAATCTCACAGTAGTCATTCTGCCACTGATCTGTAGAAGGGCCATTTTCCACTTTGTGTTATGGATATTGGTGTACATGTCGAGTGTCTCCTCAAGACTGAACAACTGGAGGTGAGTGAGGCACATGCATCACTGTGTAGAGCGTAGAGCTGTGCCTGGCCCAGTGTAGAGCTGTGCCTGTGGGAGGTCTTGGTAAATGTTGAAAGGATCACCGAACATCTGGTAGCATGGGTGAGTGTCCCGTTCAGAGAAGGAAGAGAAAGGCTGTGGCTTGGGAGGAGGAGGAACTACAGGAAGGAAGGTAGACCGTGGAAAGAAGCAGGCATGAAGGGAGGGGTTCGAAGAAGGTGGGAGAAGAGCACTCATACGATTTCAGCACCTACTATGTGGCAAGCAAGCTTATCTAATCTCCATCCCAGTTTTTAGAGGCAGTTACTGTTCTCGTCGTGGGAAAACCAAGACGTGGAGAATCACTTTGTGAAGTCACACAGCTAGTGAGAGGCAGAGCCCTGCCTCTGACCAAGGGTTCCTCAGCTTTCAGACTCTGGCTCCTCATCCCTTCTCTTGTTATTAGGGGACAGCGGTAAAGGCAAAGGAGGCAAGAAAAAGGGCTCATCCTTTCAGACAGTGTCGGCCCTCCACCGGGTAAGAAGGTCCCAGAGATGCCAGGGGGCCTGTGGTGGGCAGGCCCAGCCCTTTGACTGTGTCACCCTAATCTGATTCTCTGAGTCTGGGGAGGAAAGAAGCTAGAGCTATGTGGTCATTTTGGGCATGTAAATTCTACCCAAACCTGAGCTCCCATCATAAATTATGTGTCAACTCTTGGTCCCTTGGAGAATTCTGGAGACAGGCTGTCAGGGACCCAGGGCTCCTGTGGCTCCTGACTCCCCACTCTCATCCACCCCAGGAGAATCTGAATAAACTTATGACCAACCTGAGGACCACTCATCCTCACTTTGTGCGCTGCATCATCCCCAATGAACGGAAGGCTCCAGGTGAGTGATGTGTAAAGGTTTAGTCTGGGGAGGGCACTTGGCATCCACTTGCCCTGAGACCGACAGCTTCTCCTCTCCTGCTGCAGGGGTGATGGACAACCCCCTGGTCATGCACCAGCTGCGCTGCAACGGTGTGCTGGAGGGCATCCGCATCTGCAGGAAGGGCTTCCCCAACCGCATCCTCTATGGGGACTTCAGGCAGAGGTGGGTACAGGGGCACCCTAGAGCTCAGGGAACAGGGGAAGCCTGGGCAGACTTAGTGAGGAAGGGAGTCCACAGGTGGCCCCGAATGCTGTGGGCAGAACAGATTGGTGCAAAATGTGGGTGACTTGGGGCACCTCCCTCTCCAGGTACCGCATCCTGAACCCAACAGCCATCCCCGAGGGCCAGTTCATTGACAGCAGGAAAGGGGCAGAGAAGCTGCTGGGCTCCCTGGACATTGACCACAACCAGTACAAGTTCGGCCACACCAAGGTGGGTCTAGAGCCCCACAGGGTGGCACTGCGGGACATGTCGCCACCTTGAGCAGAGCAGCTGGGAGTTTGGAAAGCAGGCCTCTGATTCCTGGCTTCCTGTATTAATCCAAGGGCTGGAACCCAGGCTTCTTTTCTGTCTTGTTCTTCATATTTCACTCTGAGGTCTAGGATATATGGGTAATGGGTCACCTGGGAGCTTAGTCAGCACCTCCTTCCCTCTTCCTCCACCCTGGCTACCCTTCTCTGAGGCTGCAGCCCTCTTGCCTGCAGGTGTTCTTCAAGGCGGGGCTGCTGGGGCTGCTGGAGGAGATGCGGGATGAGAGGCTGAGCCGCATCATCACCCGCATCCAGGCACAAGCCCGGGGCCAGCTCATGCGCATTGAGTTCAAGAAGATTGTGGAGCGCAGGTGAGGCGAGGGAAAGGGCGAGGCTCTCCCAGAGATGTAAAAGGTAGACAAGCAACGCTAACTGGTGTGACTCCGAAGACCTGAGTTCAAACCCTGACTTCACCACTTACTAGCTGGCTTGAGCAAGTGACTACCCTGCTAGGTCTCATTTTGAATTCTTTACAAAAAGAAAGTTCCCCATAAAGAATGAGATACCATTTTAAAACACCAGCTTGACAAAAATCAAGAAGTCTGACCCACTGCTTACAGGTACATAAATTAGCACAATCTCCCTGAAAAACAACTTATCATTATCTTTTAAAGATGGACAATTGCAGGGGTACCTGGCTGACCCAGTCCATAGAGCATGCAACTCTTGATCTCGAGGTCATAAGTTTGAGCCCCATTTTGGGTACAGAGAACATCCCAAAATAAAAAAAATAAAAAATATGGACAATTGCATAGCTTCCAATTCCATTCCTAAGTGCTTTCCCACAGAAACTCCTGCATGTATACAACATGGGACAAAAAAGAATCTTCATAGCAGCATTGGCCAAAATAGCAAAGATTTGGAAACAACTCCAATTTCCATCTCCAGGGGAATGGGTAAATAGTATAGTTGTTCAGTGCAATATTATAAAGCAATGAAAGGAGGGACTTACAACCACATGGTGCAATGTGTTTGAGCCTCAGAAGCCTATGGTTGAGTGAACAAAAGCAAGTCACGGAAGGATACATATAATGTAATATAATTTTTATAAATCTCGGAGATACTAAAAAATAGTGACATATTGTTTAAAGACACGTACATATATTGTTAAAGTATGTTTTGAAAAAGTAAGGAAATGAAAAACACAAGATTAAGGATAGTGGCTGCTTCTGGTGGGGGGACCAGGAAAGGGGATTGAGAAGCACACTGAGAGAGCCAACACTGGCAACATGCTCTTCTAGTTGTTGTTCGAAGGATTGATAGGTTCATGCAAAGTCATTTTGTTTCATGCTTCATAACTTACATGTACACTATAGATATTCTTACATGTAAAATATAATTTTTTTAACATATCTGAGGTTCTTATGGGATTAGAAACACTGAACTTAGCAGACACTCTCTGAATGGTGTAGCTTTCATTACTACTAACGCCCCAGTAGGGAAGATATAAACTGCCCTTTTGTTGAATTAATTAATAAATATTTATTGAGCAACTCCATGTTCAGTGTGATAATGTTGGAGTCGGGGTGCATATCAAGGCAACAACACAGGGCTCCTGCCCTCAGGTGCCTATGAGCTTGTTTAGATGGGCTGGGAGCCAATTGCAGTTGGTCCCATGCTTGGGAAGTGCTCTTTCAGAATGCCCCTTCCTGCCTCCGTGTTTCCTTGCCAGGGATGCCTTGCTGGTAATCCAGTGGAACATTCGGGCCTTCATGGGGGTCAAGAACTGGCCCTGGATGAAGCTCTACTTCAAGATCAAGCCACTACTCAAGAGTGCAGAGACAGAGAAGGAGATGGCCACCATGAAGGAGGAGTTTGCACGCATCAAAGAGGCGCTGGAGAAGTCAGAGGCTCGCCGCAAGGAGCTGGAGGAGAAGATGGTGTCCCTGCTGCAGGAGAAGAATGATCTCCAGCTCCAAGTGCAGGCGGTGAGGCCACACGATGATCTCTTCATTCCTTCCCTTTCCTCCCCTGGATTATAGCCCATCTCACCCCCAGGAACTAAGACGCTGGATCTTTCCTCTCTTTAATCACCAACTCTCCTCTCTGTCCTCTTCTCCAGGAACAAGATAACCTCAATGATGCAGAGGAGCGCTGCGACCAGCTGATCAAGAACAAGATCCAGCTGGAGGCCAAGGTGAAGGAGATGACCGAGAGGCTGGAGGACGAGGAGGAGATGAATGCGGAGCTCACTGCCAAGAAGCGCAAGCTGGAAGATGAGTGCTCTGAGCTCAAAAGGGACATTGATGACCTGGAGCTGACGCTGGCCAAGGTGGAGAAGGAGAAGCACGCAACAGAGAACAAGGTGAGGGCAGCTCCTTCTGGTTCTAGCCCAGGTCTTCTCAGGATTCCCAGACCAGAGTGTGGTCCTGGTCCTTGGTCTTGGACATCCTCATAGATGTCTCCAGGCCGATGACCTCTAACCCTAAAGGGGATGGGGTTCTTGGTCAACAGGTGAAGAACCTGACAGAGGAGATGGCTGGGCTAGATGAGATCATCGCCAAGCTGACCAAAGAGAAGAAGGCTCTGCAAGAAGCCCACCAGCAGGCCTTAGATGACCTTCAGGCTGAGGAGGACAAGGTCAACACACTGACTAAGTCTAAGGTCAAGCTGGAGCAGCAGGTGGATGATGTGAGTAGTAAGAACCATGCTCTGTCTCTCTCAGGTCAGGATTCTGCAGGCAACATCAACAGCGAAGGGGCCTCTTTGTTCTCTGCAGTTCCTCACTAGGCTGGGGCTCAGAATTTTTTGTACTCGCAGGGATTTCTCTGCTGGTTTGCCCTCCAATCTCACTGGACTTTGAGTTTAGAAGGGAGCAGAAGAGCACACACTGTGGATCTCAAGTTTTCTACTGCTTGTTTATTATCTTCTTTCCACCAGCTGGAGGGGTCCCTGGAACAGGAGAAGAAGGTGCGCATGGACCTGGAGCGAGCAAAGCGGAAGCTGGAGGGTGACCTGAAGCTGACCCAGGAGAGTATCATGGACCTGGAGAACGACAAGTTGCAGCTGGAAGAAAAGATCAAGAAGTAGGAGCCTGAGATGGCCAGGAAGGGCTAGTGGAGATGGCTGGCCTGAGGGTTAGAGCATAGAGTGCTTCGCCCCCACTGGCCATGACTGTCCTGGGCCCAGTGTGAATGAGGAGGTCAAATGGCCCTCCTGTATTCACCGTCTGGGCCGGGGGGAGGGGACTGGTCCTGGCATGCCATGGCAAGAGAAGAGAATGGGTACAGAGGTAGGAAGACCACCTGTCACCGTCCCCCCAACTTCTCCTCCAGGAAAGAGTTTGACATTAATCAGCAGAACAGTAAGATTGAGGATGAGCAGGCACTGGCCCTTCAGCTGCAGAAGAAATTGAAGGAGAATCAGGTGAAGTTCTTCCTGGTACAGCCAATGGGGAGCTCAGTGGGGAGGCAGCTGAGGATGCAGAGCTGCTTAGGGTTCTAGACAGTATCTAGAACTCCAGGCAGCCTTGGAGACCCCACCAGCCCTCACCTGGCACTGGAGAGCACCGACCTTCCCCCATTAGAGTAATGATATCTTATTCTAGCAGGGCTCTTTGGGGGAGGCAAACAAGCCTACTAAAAGGGCTCTCTTGCTGAGCTATGCCCTGCGTCGTGGGATTTTGCTCCGGTGCAAATGACAGGGTTCAATTCTCATCTCACCCTTTCTCTGGTACTTCTCCCCTCTGTATGCGGGTGAGAAGGGAGCCCCTTCCTATGGGGTGCTCTGATCATACTCTTCCCAGGTACTGATCCCATGATATATAGTCAACTCCTACAACTCTGAGCAAGTCACTTCCCATTGCCAAGTCTCAGATTCTCTTCTCATCCATGAAATGAGATAACAACACCTGCCTTACAGAGGACCAGGGGAGATAATGTTTATTAAACCATTTTGTCAGCTAGCAGTCAGCCAGCCACTAGCAAGAAGGTGTTCTTTTGTTTTCTCCCTGGCCTTCTCATCTCTCTGCAGGAGGAGAGTAAGTTAACAGCCACAGTCTCCCTTACTTTTAGCACACCCTGAATTTTAATGGGCTTTTCGTCCTGTCTTTATCAGAAGAGCCCTGGAAGCAAGGAAGGCAGGTACTGCCATCCCCATCTTATAGCAACGGAAGCTGCATGGCCACATCTGGACAGAGTGGCCCCAAGGACAACATGTATTCAGCTGCTGTGGGCAGGGCCTTATCCTCTAATTTTCTGGTCAGATGGTGGCTACTGGAGAGAGCTGATCACCCCTCAGCATTTGGAGCCCACAGTCCAGGCTACAAGTGACGCATGGACACAGTTCCACTCATTTGGGGAGCTGCTCAGGGGCTGGCCTGCCTTCAGTGATAATTTGCCCTCCCATTTTCTTGGGTGCCCCTCTGGGTTTTAGCTAGAATATGAGGACATTCTCCAGGGTCTTCTGTTTGGGTCGAGGCAAATTCTTTGGCTCTTAGACCCAGAGCAACAGTGCTGTTATCCTCACCAGGTCTCGGCAAAGGGCTGTGGCTCCTCCTTCTTCCTGCCCAAGCTCTTGCACACAGTCCCACTTTCTTCATCTTGGGAGTAGAGGCATGGTGTTCCTCTCTCTCCTGCTCCCAGCACCCACCCACACACATCCTGTAAATACTGTCCACAACCACCAATGCAGGGGTCCCACTGATCAACACTCCCCTTTGCTCCTGGCTGGTCAGGGAACAGATCAAAATGACAGATGGGACATTCTCCCAATTTAGTCAAGGCCAAGGCTAAGGCCAAAAAATGACGTAGGGACATGATGATGATAAGGGCAACCTGCTAGCACTTGCCTGGCCTAGAAGGGAACGGTCAAGGTGGACCTGAGCCTAGGCATAAATAAGGCAAGCCCTGGAGAGTGAAGAACATGGTTAACTGGATTTTGTGGTTAACTCAGAAAATTACAGAAGTTTTTATTGTCTTACGGCATATGGCTGCAAATATTTGTAAGATACCAACGCAGGCTTTCCCACCTTATATTTAGCAGAGCAGAGCCTAGTGAATCTGTGAAATCTTTGAGATCCAGGATCTCGTAGGATCTCCGAATCCCCATCTGAACATAGATTCTCAGGATTCAGGGCTGCAGATAATAGACTGAGTCTAAACGCCTTGAGGGGTCAGCTTCGACCAAATTGCTACTGATGGCCTGTGCAGTACAGAATGTCTAGCAGCACCCCTGGCCTCTACCCACTAGATGGCAAGTCACAGCAAGCAAACATGTCTACAGACATCGCCAACTATCCCCTGTGGCACAGAACTTTCCCTAGTTAAGAACCATTGCTCTAGAGGGACCTGAATGTCCTAGAGCTCTGGGGTGGGGGCTCCGCCGGACGGCTCCGGGCGGTGGGGCTGAGACCTCTGTGTCCCGGGCCAGGCTCGCATCGAGGAGCTGGAGGAGGAGCTGGAGGCCGAGCGCACCGCCAGGGCCAAGGTGGAGAAGCTGCGCTCAGACCTGTCCCGGGAGCTGGAGGAGATCAGCGAGCGGCTGGAGGAGGCTGGGGGGGCCACGTCCGTGCAGATCGAGATGAACAAGAAGCGCGAGGCCGAGTTCCAGAAGATGAGGCGGGACCTGGAGGAGGCCACGCTGCAGCACGAGGCCACGGCGGCGGCCCTGCGCAAGAAGCATGCGGACAGCGTGGCCGAGCTGAGCGAGCAGATCGACAACCTGCAGCGCGTGAAGCAGAAGCTGGAGAAGGAGAAGAGCGAGTTCAAGCTGGAGCTGGACGATGTCACCTCCAACATGGAGCAGATCATCAAGGCCAAGGTAGGCTGCCTGCTCACCGTCCTC
>NW_027398904.1:2215-9520 GCF_003265705.2 Callorhinus ursinus | reverse complement strand
AAGACGCCGAAATTTGAGATGTAGCAAAAGCAGTGCTGAGGGAAATTTACAGTTCTAAACACAGTATAAGAGAAGAAATATCTCAACTCAATAACCTAATTTTACACCTTAGGGGACTAGAAAAGAAGAGCCAACTAAGGGCTATAAAAGGAAGGAAATAATGACGATCAGAACCAAATTAAAGGACAAAGCGAATTGATACACAATAGAGAAAAATCCATGCCCAAGGCCTGGTTTCTTTCTTTCTTTCTTTCTTTCTTTTTAAAGATCGACAAAACTGACAAGCTTTTAACTAGACGAAGGAAAAAGAGAAGATTCCAATTACAAAACTCAGATATGAAAGTGGGGACATTACCACTAATTTTACAGCCAAAAAAATGATTATATACACCAACAAGCTGGATAACCTAGATGAAATGAACGAATTCCTGAAAACACACAATTGACAAAATCGACTTACCAAGAAAAAGAAAATCTGAGGCCCCTGGGTGGCTCAGTTGGTTAAGCGTCTGCCTTCGGCTCAGGTCATGATCCCAGAGTTCTGGGATTGAGCCCCACATCGGGCTCCCCGCTCAGCGGGGTGTCTGCTTCTCTCTCTACCCCTCACCCTGCTTGTGGTCACTCTCTCTCACTCTGCCTCTCTCTCAAATAAATAAAATTTAAAAAAATCTGAAGAGACCGTAAGTAATCAAAATCATCCCAACAAAGAAAAGCCCAGGACCAGATAGCTCCATTGGTAAATTCCACCAAACATTTAAAAAGTAACACCAACCCTCCTCACTTTTCAAAAAACGGAAGAGAAAGGAACACTTCCAAGCTCATTCTAGGAGGCTAGCACTATTCTGATCCCAGAGCCAGACAAAGATGCTACAAATAAAGAAAACTATAGACCAATATCCCAGAGGAATACTGATGCAAAAAATCCCCAGCAAAATACTAGCAAACGCAATTCAGCAGCCTCTTAAAAGGATTATACACCAAGATAAAGTGAGTTTTATCTCCATAAAGAAGATTGGTGGAATATGAGCAATCACTCAAAATAATATATCCCATTAAAGAATGAATGGGGGGAAAAAGCACATGATCATCTCAATTCATGCAGAAAAAGTATTTGACAAAACTCAGCATCCTTTTATGATAAAAAACGCTCAACAAACTAGGAACAGAAGAAAATTTGATGTTTCCTCAAAAAGCTGAAAATACAATTACCGTATTAGGCAGCAATTCCACTCTTAGTATATACCCAAAAGCAGTGACAGCAGAAACTCAAACAGATATTTGCGCAACAATGTTGACAGCGGTATTACAACAGAAGGCTGAAGCAACTCGAGTGCTCGATGAACAGATAAACAAAATTTGGTTTATACATATCATGGAACATTATTCAGTCACGAAATGGGATGGAATTCTGAGATATGCTACAACATGTATGAACCTTGATCACATTAAACTAAGTGAAATAAGCTACTCACAAAAGGGCAAATACTGTATGATTCCACCTAGGAGGTATCTAAAACAGGCAAATTCATAAAAACAGAAGACAGAAGAAAGGTTACCACGGGCTGAGGGGAAAGTGGAGTGAAAGCTATTGTTTAACTGGTACAGAGTTCCTCTTTGAGGTGATGAAAAAGTTCTGAAAACAGATAGTGGTGATGGCTGCAAAACAATGCAAACGTACTTATTGCCCCTGAGCTGTAAACTTAAAAATGGTTAACATGGTCAATTTTATGTTTACTTTACCATGATTTAAAAATAAATAGAGGGCGCCTGGGTGGCTCAGATGGTTAAGCGTCTGCCTTCGGCTCAGGTCATGATCCCAGGGTCCTGGGATCGAGTCCCGCATCGGGCTTCCAGCTCCTTGGGAGCCTGTTTCTCCCTCTGCTTCTCTCTCTCTCTTTCTCTCTGTCTCTGTCTTTCATGAATAAATAAATAAAATCTTAAAAAAATAAAAATAAAAATAAAAATAAAAATAAATAGATAACTGGACAGTCCTGCATCTATTAAAGAAATTGAATCTATGGTTAAAAACCTTTCCATGAAAAGAATTCCAGGCCCAGAGTCAATTCTACTGAACATTTAAATAATAATCCATTCTAAACAAACTCCTCCAGGACCGTGGAGAAGAGTGAATACTTTCTTAGTCACTCTATGAGTTATACATTACCCTGATACCGAAACGAAAGACATTATAATTAAAAGCTACAGACTAATATCCTTCATGATGACATACGAAAATCCTAAACAAAATTTTAGCGTAACTAATAAAAATATGTATAAGACAACAACACATCACAACCAAGTGGGGTTATTCTAAACAATGAAAAAATCAATGGGGAAACTAATGATGATTAACATAACAATAAAAAATTTAGAGCAAAAAAATATCAATGAGGACTTTATTATATGATCATCAACAAATGCAGGAAGTGCACTTAACAAAATCCAACATGCATTCCTGACAAAACCTCTCGGCAAATCAGAAACAGAAGGGAAATTCCTCAACCTGATAAAGGGCATCTGTGAAAAACATACAGCTAACAACACACTTAATGGTAAAAGACTGAGTATTTTCCCTCTTCATGCCAGGAACAAAAGATGGATATCAGGCTCTTCACCTTTTTTAAGATTTCTTTTTTTTTTTTTTTAAGCCAGGGCAATAAGACAAGAAATAAAAAGAACCCAGATTGGAAAGAAAAAATGTAGAAATTCAATGGAATCTACAAGATTTAAAAAAAAAAAAAAGCTCGCAGAACTACTTAGCAAGTTTAGCAAGGTTGGCGGATACAAACTAAACTTTTAAAAGATCTACTGTATTTTTAAATATCAGCAATAAACAAAGGATTCTTCTCTTGAAATAACATTTTTTAATAAAAATCTATTGAATATTTAGGGCTAAATCTGACAAAAGATGTAAAAGACATTGTAACCACTCTGAAAGAAATTTTGAAAGACCTAAATAAATGGAGACGCATAATTTGTTCTGTGATCGTTAAGACTCAATATTGTTAAAAGGTCAATTCTCCCCAAATTGATCTATATAGAGTCAATGCAACCCCTATAAAAATCCTAGCAGGCTTTTATTTTTAAATCAACAAACGGATTCTAAAATTCATTGGGAAACACAAAAACATTAGAGCCAAAATAATTTTGAAAAAAGTAACAAAATTGGTAGACTAACAATATATGACTTCCAGGCCTACTATAAAGCTATAGAAATCAAGGGTGCCTGGGTGGCTCAGTTGGTTAAGCGACTGCCTTCAGCTCAGGTCATGATCCTGGAGTCCTTGGATCGAATCCCGCATCAGGCTCCCTGCTCAGCAGGGAGTCTGCTTCTCCCTCTGACCCTCCCCCTCTCATGTGCTCTCTCTCTCTCTCTCATTCTCTCTCTCTCAAATAAATACAATCTTAAAAAAAAAGCTATAGAAATCAAGACAGTGAAGCATCCTGACATAAGAGACCAATAGATTAATGGGTTAGAAGAGAATCCAGAAATAGACTTACCATATATAAACAACTAAGTTTTTACAAAGGTGCAAAAGCTATGCACTACAGAAAGGACAGACTTTTCAACAAATAGTTTTAGAATATATAAGAGAAAAAAAAGAAAGGAAAAGAACAGAACTTCGATTCATATGCTTCATACTGTATCCAAAAATTAATTCAAAATGAATCACAGACCTAATGTAACACATGAAACCATACAACTTCTAGAGGAACACATTAAGAAAAATCACTGCAACCCTCTGTTAAGCAAAAGATATAACACTGAAACCATCATTAATACGAAAAAATTGATATACCGGATTTCATCAAAATAAAAAACTTCTGCTTTTAGAAATAAACTGTTAAGAGAATGACAAGAGGAGCCACAGTCTAAGAAAATATCAGCAAAGCATATATCACGTAATAAGGGGTTCATATGCAGAATATATAAAGAACTCTCAAAAGTCAACAAGAAAAAACAAAAAATGAACAGAAGATTTATACACTTCACACACACACACACTCAAAATACAGCTCAACGGACAGCAAATAAGACACTCAACATCACTGGTCATTAGACAATGCAAATTAAACCACAATGAGACTACCAACACATACATACCTATTGGAACGGTTAATATTTTAAAGTCTGATTGTGCTAAGTATAACAGGTGAGGATGTGGAAACAGGAACTTTTATATACTGTTAGTGGAAATGTAAAATGATACGATCACTTTATTAAAACATGGATGGAATAGTTTCCAAACTTAAACATGCATTTACCATATGATCCAGCAATCCTATTACTGGGTATTTACTCTAAAGAAATAAAAATTAATATTCATATAAAATCCTGTACCTAAATTGTTTATACAGGTCTATTCATAACCACCAAGAACTGGAAACAACCCAATGTCCTGTAATAAGTGGATGGATAAATCAACTCTGAAACAACCACACGCAATGGAATACAACCCAGCAGTAACAAGAAACAAACTACTGGCATGCAAGAGCTTGGATACAGCTCAAAGGCATTATGCTAAGTGAAAAAAAGTCTGAAAACTTTACAGGATATGTTCCATTTATAGGACATTCTCAAAAAGATAAAATTATAGTGATGAAGACTGACCAGTGGCTGCCAGAGGCTAGAGGCAGGGGAAAAGTATGACTAAAAAGACACTAGTTTTTTAGAAGGATGGAACTGCTTAATATCCTTACTGTGGTAATGATTAAATGACTGTATACATTTGTATAATACCTGTTAAAATTCAAAAAACTGTATACCAAAATGAGGGCAATTTGTATAGTAATTAAAAAAAAACCACACTACCTACTCATATGCTAGGAATATAACAGATCAAAAATATTTTCTAAAAGAATAAATTACCAGAGAACATGTAGTATAAAATTTCTGCTTCTTTCTGATTTACGATTTACTTTGCTACTAAGTCCAAGACCGATTTTGTAAAACTGTTCCATGGGCTTTTGAAGTAATGAGTTCTTCCCTCAAAAGATTTATTGATTGGGTGCCTCGAATGGCCCAGTCGGTTAAGCGACCAACTCTTGGTTTCGGCTCAGGTCATGATCTCAGAGTCATGGGATTCGAGCCTTGCGTTAGACTCCGCACTCAGCACAGAGTCTGCTTAAGACTCTCTCTCCCTCTCCCTCTGCCCTTCCCACCCCCCTACCCCGCCCTACCCCCGGGATCTCTCTCAATGAAATAAATCAATCTTGTTCATTGAGGGGCACCTGGCTGGCTCTGTCAGTAGAACATGCAACTCCTGATCTTGGGATGGCAAGTTCAAGCCCCAACGTGGGTGTAGGGATTATTTAAAATTAAAAAAAAATTTTGTTGATTGTGTTATTCTATTTCCCTATGGTCTCATTTGTGATTTTTGGATCTATTTAATTATGAAAGAGATACAACAAATCTCCTAATATAACTGTATCTTCATCAAATTCTCTTGTGTTTTGAACAGGTTTTGCTCTGAAATATACCATCTATGTTTGGTGCCTACTTGTTATGACTGTTACAGCTACTTTGTTAATTAATTGGGCCTTTCATTATTACATACTATCTTATTTCATTATATCCAGTGCATTAACCTTAAATTCTACTTTAAATTACATTATATTACCACCTCCGCTTTTACACTGTTTGCATTTGCCTGGCCCATCCCTTTATTTTCAACCTTTCATTATGTGTTTTTAAGTACTCCTCAATTCCATCTGACAGTATGAGTTAGTAGAGTTGGACCTATTCACATTTAATTAACGGATATATTTTAATTCTGTTACTTCCTTCTTATGTTTAACATTTTTGACATTCTGTTCAAATCTGTGTTTGATTTAATCTTTTTATATCTGTATTACTATGTTGTGATTAAAAGAATACCAAGTTAGAAGTTAGGAGGCTGGGTTTAGTCTCAGCTCTCTTACTGAGGTCTAGCTAGGCAGGAGCTTCACCTCTTTACGTCAGTCTCCCCCTTCTCATCAAGGAATATAAAAATTCCTGCTTTACCCGCTAGTTATTTTGGGGGGAGGGAGGGTGGAGAACATCGGGGTAAGGGGACATCAAGAGGGATACTCTAAAAGTCTGAAGGATCCGGGCGCCTGGATGGCTCAGATGGTTAAGCGTCTGCCTTCGGCTCGGGTCATGATCCCAGGGTCCTGGGATCGAGTCCCGCATCGGGCTCCCTGCTCCTTGGGAGCCTGCTTCTCCCTCTGCCTCTCTCTGTCTCTCATGAATAAATAAATAAAATCTTTAAAAAAAAAATAAAAAAAAAATAAAAGTCTGAAGGATCCAATAGAGAAATATTTGAGGACCTAGATCCCCAAATCTGAGTGTGCAAACTTTAAAAGTATCAACAATAAAATGTTACCTCTGCTACCTCAGAGGATAGAGTAAATATGTCTTAAGAGTTGAGAAGGAGGGAAAGCTGGGGGTGAGAAAAGATGTACAAAACCTTATGAAGATGAAAGTCTCAGAGATGAAGAATAACTTGGGAAGCCAGGGCTTGTTGTGATGACTACTTAAAAGGAGACAAACAGTATGATGGTTTTATGGCAGAAAGTAACAGCAAGATAATGTTTGCAGAGGAAAGAGGGCTGTGGAGAAAGGTCTTGTCAGAAGCGGGCTGAATTCCAAGACTCCCAACTTGGCTTCTGCTGATGGACATGGGGCTGGCAGAGGGTTGGATGGTCTCATTCCAAACCAGTATCATTAATCAATAAATAAGAAATTAAATGACAACAAAACAGCTTGGAAATTAAAAAACACATTCCTAAATCAAAAATTTCAAATGTTCAAAGACAGCAAAACTGAAAATTCAAACTATCCAGAGAGCAATGAAAAAGAAACACACCCTACCAAAACCTATGGGGCACAGCGAACTTGTTCTTAGAGGATATCTTTATTAAGGAGTAAGGACTAAAAAGAAGGGAACTTAATACTACTCTTAAAAAACTAACAAAATAAACTAAAAGAAAAGTAGGAAGGAGAGAAGGAAAAAAATGAAGCAATTTCTCAAACGCTTAAATAAATAGATTCCTCAGGATACCAGAGTGGCTCAGTGGGTGAAGTGTCCAACTCTTGATTTCAACTCAGGTCATTGTATCAGGGTTGAGAGATAAAGCTCTGTGTCAGGCTCTGCACTGAGCATGGAGCCTGCCTGAGATTCTCTCCCTCTCCCTCTGCTCCTCCCCCCACTCGCACATGCACGCTCTCTCTCTCTGGAATAAATAAATAACATCTTAAACAAAAAAGCAGAGAAATCGTTTTCAATTTTAATTTAAACAAATAAATTTTCTAATTTTTTATTT
>NW_027398904.1:0-2115 GCF_003265705.2 Callorhinus ursinus | reverse complement strand
TGCCTTTTGTTTTTCCAAACACCCCCTCACAGGAAACAAACAAAAAACCTGGTCAAAATATTCTTAAAATTTTGTGTGTGTGTGTATTTATTTTGATGTCAGAGATATTAAATATTTGTTGTCTCATTCTGAGATTCAAATATACATATGCTGAATCTCCTTTTCTGATTTCCACATTTTTTTTTAAAGAGTTTATTTATTTATTTGACAGAGAGAGACAGCGAGAGAGGAAACACAAGCAGGGAGAGCGGGAGAGGGAGAAGCAGACTTCCCGCGGAGCGGGGATCCCGATGCGGGGCTCGATCCCAGGACCCTGGGATCATGACCTGAGCCAAAGGCAGATGCTGAACGACTGAGCCACCCAGGCGCCCCTCCACATCATTTTTTCTAATGTGTTTTAAACATTTTTATTCATTTTGGTAAATTCTACCCACTTTTTTCTTTTCTAGCTTCTATTGTCCTTTATTTTGTTTTCCACAGTCTCTACTGTCCCTTGTGATCCTTCTAATTTCGCCCTTCTTTGAGTGATGGTTTTATTTTCTTAACCTTATTTTCCTTTCTGCTCAATTAGCTTACATTGCATTTTCTCATGCAGTCACACTATCTCTTCCTGACCTCTTTTATCACTGCTTTGTGCTCTCAGTGGTAAATATTTCCAAAAAGTGTTTTAAATTCATAGCAAAACAGCTGGGCATGATTTTCATCTACTTTACAGAAGTAATTTTTCTGTTGAGCATTCATCTGTCCTTTGTTTTGCTGCTACTTTCTTCCTTTTTGATTCTTGAGTGGTAGCAGTAGTGTTTAGCTGAAATCCTTTTGATAATTCATCTTTAAAGGAGGTGAGGTGTTTTTGGACAAGCTATCTGTAAGAGATTCATGCAGAAGGCTATCGTGGTTCCAGTTCTTGACCAGCTAAACTTTGTCTTGATTCAAGGTTTTATATGAGAATCATTTAGGTTTTTTGTTTGTTTGTTTACTTTTCAACAGCCAATGGAGATAGGCAGCCTTGAGGTTTTCACAATGCAAAGACATCTCTTCCCCTACTGCTAGGAGACAAATGTAAAAGTGCCTTGTTTGTATGATTCTTTGTTTGACACCTAATATTCTTTCCTTTGTAACTTTCATCAAATTTAATGGCACGATGTGTGAACTTGGTTGACAGAAATGGAATAGGGTATTTTTTTAAGAGTTTATTTATTTATCTGTCAGAGAGAGAGAGAGAGAGAGCGAGCGAGCACAAGCAGGGGGAGGGGCGGAGGGAGAGGGAGAGGGAGAAGCAGGCTCCCTGCTGAACAAGGAGCCCAACACGGGGCTCGATCCCAGGACCCTGGTATCATGACCTGAGCCAAAGACAGACACTTAACCAACTGAGCCACCCAGGCGTCCCAGGGGAATAGGGTATTGTAAAATTTATATTTTTGGTTTCTTTTTTAATTTCTAGATTATTAATCAAATCATTTATTTTAATTCTAAAATTAGTATTACTAATATTATTTAAGACAAAGGTAGGGTTTTTTTTCAAAGTTATTGGCAAATTAACTTAAACCCTCCTAAATATTTCATGGCAATATGGTGCAGAGATAAAAGAGATAAAATCGCTTTATTTAACTCTGCGCCAGAAGAGACAAACACTCTTCCACCTTCCCTCTTACCCCAAATCCCTACAAATGACAGGGAAAGAAAAATTAAAATCTGTAACAGTGCCGGAAAGCAAGAGAAAAGAAAAACTCCTGAGCCATTTCTAACAGACAGAAAGGAGATAGGACTGGCTGAGGAAAGAACTGCTGCGAACTGGATGCTCTGCAAGTGTCCAGACTCAGAGGCGATGCATGCGAGATGGATGCTAGATGCATGGACCGCCTTCCTCCTACTGCAAAGACCCTCTTCCCCGTGGTCAAGGAGCAAGTCGCTGAGGCATCTGCTCCAGGCTGGAGAAGTGACTATGGAGAGTTAAGCTGCCCCTTGCAAATGGTGTCACGCCAGCCAAGCAAAGTGGTCCTCGCTGAGGGTATGGATGCCTAGCGTTCTACATCCGCTAACCCATCCTGTACCGTCTCCCCATCGTGGGAGACAGACCGCGACAAATACTGTACCCACACCCAAAACTGCCAAATA
>NW_027398903.1:8691-9522 GCF_003265705.2 Callorhinus ursinus | reverse complement strand
AGAAGATGAAGAAAATCATACAAATTCAAAACAAAATAGAAATTGAAGGGCCAAGTTGCAT
This sequence comes from Callorhinus ursinus, assembly GCF_003265705.2. Lineage (NCBI taxonomy): Eukaryota > Metazoa > Chordata > Mammalia > Carnivora > Otariidae > Callorhinus > Callorhinus ursinus. Next base: position 9,461 of record NW_027398903.1, on the reverse strand, counting down.
CTCATTCAATGCTGGGGTTTTTCTGTTTTGTTGGGAGGGAGGGGGTGGTGCTGTGGGTTTACTTCCAAAGTAACCAAGCCCCCATCATGGTAAAAGTCCCTGGGGTGTTTGAAAGGAAGATCCATTGGAAAGGTCGACAAGTCAAGCGTTTCAATGGACTCCCAGTGCCAGCCAGGTAGGAAAGTGCCCAACCAAACGACTAAGGAAGCAAACAACCTACCAGCGAATCCAACAAAATGACACACAGAGACCCAAATTCCCTTCCTGTATCCTTTTGGCCACAGGGCTCTGAAAGTCCATCAGGTGAACTACAGGGAGACAAGTGGAACCCAGTAGAAATAGGTGGTGAAGGGTCTCATTTTCCCAGGACTTGAAGGCAGTCCATTAGCAATCGCTAATTATTGGGGTAAGTGTGTGTGTTTCTGAGGGTTTGCTGGTGTGCACTTGTCTTTCAGTGACAGTGAAACCAGTGGTTTTAGGTCAAGGAAAGAGCGTCTACAGAAAGAGAGGGAACGCATCTACTGGAAACCCCAGGGTTGCAGCCTTGACCAGGCGGTTGGTGGCACTCCAATGTCTGTTTCTGGCTGGCCTTGTCCAAGCGGTGGCTTGTAGCATGAGGACAGGCGTGGGCAGAGGGTCTCCACAGAGGGTGCCCTACACCTTTTCTGGGGCCAGCATCCTCAACACAGTGCCTCTCAGGAAAGCGTAAATCCACCAAGGTGGTCCAAGTGCCAAGTCCTGTTTGGAGCTGCTAGGGTCATTGACCATTG
>NW_027398903.1:5719-8591 GCF_003265705.2 Callorhinus ursinus | reverse complement strand
GGCCATGAACAACAGCCTGCTAGCTGGTGGACTCCTGCCAACTTCCACGTGGACACCTTCACTGGCAGGCGATTTCCCAGAGTGGTGGCTCCATGTTGCCCACATGCCAGGGCCCTGGAAGCTCACCGATATGGATGGAACAGGCCACCTGTTGACAGGACAGGCTCCACGGCTCAAGTCCAGACTTGAGACTCCTCTGGCCTGGCTGGCCTTGGAACCCAATATGGCTGAAGCTCTTTCCTTCCCTCCATGTCCTATGTGCAGAAGTGACAGTCCCCCGCTCCAGAGACCTCCCAGACACTCTCAGATCAGAAAGCAGTGTTCCCACCACTGCAAGTGAGCCGTCCTTCCACGTGATTTCTCTAGACAGAACAAAAGCCCAGTCTGTCCCAATGCCATCTTGGCCAGCCACATTTCAGACATTCTAACCCACCCTGTTCAGGGAGAGAGACAGACAATTCCAGTCTGTCTACCGCAGCTACAGGTAAATGTGTTGATAGAGCGAACTGGAAGAATGACAGACTAGGGCAAGAGAGATATGGAGGGCTTCTAGCACAAGCTACATCTATGGAGAGATAAACACGATCCACCCATGGGTCTGGATGGATGGAGACATGGAGATACAGATACATTTGTGCATATATGAATGTGGATAGAGATAGAGATCTATTTGCATAGAAGCGACCAAAATAGGAATTCTTGGGTTCCTTCTCCCTTGGAAAGAAGATGTGTTTTCTACATGGCAGTGGGCTGGGGCTCAAATGACCAAATCTACAATCTCTTCTCTCCCAGGGCATTTGGCAAATAGGTAGGGGCAGATTAAAACCCCAAGGAGAAACACCCACCAATGCCCAACATATTCTTCCAAATGGTTTGAACCACAATCCTTTCTGGAGGTTCAGTGCCCATATTCTGAGTTGCATGAAGCTCTGACAGTGTGGACATCTGTGTGTGTCCACTTGTGAGAGAAAGTGTGATAAATTGGGAGAGATAGACACGGAGAGACAGAGATCTGAAGAAATAGAGACAAGGTGAGGTGAGGGAGGCAAAGAGCATGGGAGGCAGGGAGATTCATTGCCAGCATAGTAGGATGAGCCTTGGGTATGAATTTGGCCACTGCTGAGAACAGTGGGAATGTGCATGGACTGTCTCCCACGTGGGTTCAAGTTACATCCCTTGGAGGAATGCTTGCCCATCAGGCACCATCAATCCAGGCGAAGCTTGATAACCGCCAGGCAGTGTTAGTGCTGCCCCGTGAGGTTGTCTGTGCCCAAAGCTGTGAACTGGACTTGGGCATACCAATGGCATCCACAGCCAGTCCCAGGGCCAGGAAGCATCTCACATCTCTGAAGATTGGCAGGCATGAGAGGACAGGAGGGAAATGGAACAAATCAAAACCAAGAGATCACATTGCAGAGGCAATAATGGGTTTATTGGACCAATGGATTGTCCCCTCAAGCTTGCATTTCCAGTATGGAATTCCTCCAAATTAGCCATTGCAAGGCAGAGAGGTGACCCTGCTGACAGAAGGCGACCAAGAGGCTGACTGGGAACATCTTTCTTCCTGAGAAGTGAAGGCACACTGTGGGTAGAGAGGCATGCTGATACATACCAACAAAAGAGAAAACAAGTGCTAAGGTTGAGGAATGAGCCACAGTGGTACCCTATGTGGAATGCCTGCTGAGAGTGGCTGTGACCCTTCGTACTGCCATTTTGTGTTCTTTGGAAGTCTTCCCCGGGGCAAAGATGCCAGGCAAGGCCCCAGGGCATTCCAGACTTTGGCTGGGACAGGATCACTCAGAGATGGGAGACTGCAGTCTTTTCCTGGTTTGCTGGTTCCCAGCTTATCCCAGCCAGTATGGATTCGTGACCCTGGGCTCCCACGGTCAAGATCTGTCGTATCCTCTCTTGGTCTACAAGTTCAGCTCCTGGCTATAGGACTTTCTGAATTTGCAGGAGGAAAAGGCATGTGGAGGTGTCTTTCTTTGACCTCTCCTCCTTGTTTCGTTTGGCTACCAGGGCCAAGGTTTCCCAGGCCACAGAGGAAAGAGTGATGGCAGGGAGGAGGTCACGTGTGTGCCCTGACAGTGCTTTGGATCAATTAGGTGTTGGGGAGGGTGCCCATTGCCCGGGGCCCCCCGTGATTTCAGAGGCTTGTGGAAATTGGTGCTCATCGGGAATACAGTGGAGGCCAGCCCACAGAGCAGAAAGGACATCCTTCTTCTGTCTTTCCAAGTGATGGATGCTGCTTTGGGCATTGGTCTTCCTCTAGAACATGCACAATGCTGCCTTTTTCGCCTCCTTGCTGACCCGCTGGGACTGCATCTCAGGAAAGATCTGAATGTGTGTGGTGTGAGAAGGATGAGGCCTCCCTGCTCCTAGGCCTTAGGCCATGTGGAGTCATGCAGCATAGCCATTAGGGCGTGAAACTCCTCCTCACTGAGGGGTGTTTCCAGGGTCCCAGAGCGTCCTCTTGTGGCGAACACCCACTGAGAAAACGGTGTGTGTCTTCTTCCATCTCTGCAGCTGAGAAAACTTCCTCTTAAAAACTTGAGGCTTCTGCAGAGGGTTTTTGCTGTGGGTTCTGTGCAGCAGACAGCCCTGCAGTAGGATGTGCCTGCTGCTGTCAGCCACGGGTCTCAGCATGTGCAGGCTACTGAACTGCACCATCCTGAGCCTGTCCTGTGCTGATGACAAGCTGGGAACGCTCGCCCCAGAGCTGTGCAATGCGGTTGCTCCCGGGGTGCCATGCCTCCTTCAAGCCTTGGCAAGGATTGTAAACTAGAGGCTGTGGGTAGTCTTGGAAGTGCAGGGGTGCCATGCCAGGGTATTCATGTTGCTGCTGGTATTTCCCTTACGACGGGGGGGGGGG
>NW_027398903.1:5106-5619 GCF_003265705.2 Callorhinus ursinus | reverse complement strand
AACCCTCCCAGAGTTGGTCCCGTCAAGGAACGGTTCTGCAGGCCTTCAGCGGCAGGAAATTTGTCTCCTCCCAGCCCACCTTGGGTGGGTGGGACAATCGTGGCCCCCAGGGCCTGGCTCCCAAGGCCCCCACAGAAAACTGGAGGGGCAAAGCCCCTGCAGGGAATGGGAGTTGTCCCCGCAGCAAGGGCCTGCATGCTTCCCAGAGGAATGGACAGAGCCAGTGGAGGAGAGCTTACAGGGACACTCGCCAGGAGGCCTAGTTCCCCTGGGACTGTCACACAAGGACTGGGTTTGGGGTGTGCTTCCAGGTCCTTCACAGGGCCACTTCTGCTCTGCCCTGGGTGCCGAGCTCTTCTGTTCTGGAAGCAGACCTGGGACAGAGAAGAGATATCATGGACATGAGAAGAAGGCATAGATGTCAGCTCTCTTTCCCCCCTGCCCCCATCTGGGATCTCTCTCGGAGAAGGCCAGGACTTGAGGTATGAATCTCAGGGGAACTCTGTCCATAAC
>NW_027398903.1:3180-5006 GCF_003265705.2 Callorhinus ursinus | reverse complement strand
TTTTTTAAAGATTTTATTTATTTATTTGAGAGAGAGAGAATGAGAGACAGAGAGCATGAGAGGGAGGAGGGTCAGAGGGAGAAGCAGACTCCCCGCCGAGCAGGGAGCCCGATGTGGGACTCGATCCCGGGACTCCAGGATCATGACCTGAGCCGAAGACAGTCGCTTAACCAACTGAGCCACCCAGGCGCCCCCCTTTGAAATTTTTAAATGGCAGTCGCTTAGCTCTGCTTGTTGTTCAGTCCCTACCTTGCCCACCTGGCCTCACATCCACATGATAGGTAAGTCTACAAGCAAATTTCTTATGAGTCTAGAGGAGGGCATCGGCAGCCAGGAATCCACATCAACAACACTCACATTCAGATTTGGCTCTCCCTCTCCTCCATTTGCTACATGGGAAGGAGAGTTTTCAGGAACAAGCACGTTGAGGTTCCCCTGTGTCCAGGGATAAGACTTGTCAGAGTACTGGCCCATGAAGGCCCTCTTGAAGCAGGGTCACTGGCTATTGTCCCAAAGGAGAGGCTTCCAGAGAGTCTGACTCCATATACCATAAGGGCGTTTCACAACTCCTATACCAGGAACCACACTCTGCAGAGCTTTCTCATCCAGGGCACATGCGACCTCTAGCCCACCTGCCAATAATCCTTGGGACAACTATCATGGATGCTTAGGTTATCCAGACAAGATGTGGTTTGTGTGTAGAATCCATTCCTACCCTGGGGTCCTTAGGCCCAGGACACTGACAAACACGTTGCCACACACAAGACAGCAACCCGACTCACACTCAGGAAACCCTGAGGGCCACATGGAGAGTGCTACTACGCTGCTCAAGAGCTGACAGTTTGTATGATCTCTAGATAGGTGTCAATGTTTCCATTTCCCCTCTTTTTTCTGCTCATTATTTCTACACGGATTTACACTACCAACTGCCCCCACACACACCATTTGGTTTGTAAATTCTTCCTTGGGTGGTCTCTCACTTGCAATTTCAACACATTCCCCTCATTGCCTGGGCACTGGATCCTGTGGATAACTCAAAGGAGCCCACGATTCCCCAGCAACGTCTCAGGCGCCACAATCCTTGCCATGTTGAACAACTCACAGGCCACACTCTGAAAATGTACCTGAATGCGGGATTCTGGAAGACCTTCTGAGTCTGGCCAGGTGTTCCCTGGTAGCAATGCTTGGAAAGCAGTTCTTCTCAAAGGCTTGAAGGAGGATACTAGTTCGGGCTGGAGAAATGGATGTCCCATTTCCTCCTGCCTTCCTTTGGGAAATGTCCTAAAAAGAGAATAGATTTATAAAGGAAGGCTTTGAAGCCACTGGCACATCCAGTGTAGAAAGAGAAATTGGTGTCCGTGTGCACGCATTAGTGTGTGTATGTGTGTGTTTGTGTGTGTTCACTCATGCTTCTCCATTTTCTCTATAGCCCCTCCTTCCCTGAGTCCACTGAGGTGAGCATGGACTGACCCACACAAGGCAGTGCTTGGATCTAAGTCTGAGGTGACCCCAGAAGAGGACTCTGTCCTTCCCACAGTTTCAGGACAAGAAGATTCAAAGCCTTTCTTGCCCAGAAACAATGCACCTGCCCATCAGGCGGTATATGCACATTGTTCACCTCTGGGCACATAAAGGCGGCTGGAACCAGTGGGCATGTGTTCCTCTGCTAAGCCTTCTTGCCAAAAACATGGCATGTCCATGCATACCCTTTCCTGTGTCAAAGAGAAGTTCAAGAAGAGACCCGTTTTGTATGCTGGGGAGTTACCTTGAGACCAAGCAGGAGGCTTATCTTGTCCATGTGGTGTCCCTTCCCCTTGGGATTTGGC
>NW_027398903.1:2426-3080 GCF_003265705.2 Callorhinus ursinus | reverse complement strand
AGATGCACATACAGGGGCCAAAGCTTCTTAGCTCCCCAGCTGAGCATGTAGATTGTCATGCAGTATCTTGGGCCTGATTGTGTCCACGTCTTGTCCCCAAGGAAAATGCAAGTGAAGCTAAAACCTACCTGGATCCTGGAATCTGGAACGTCTAGCTCTCGGGCCAGTCGTTCTCTGGTGGCTATGCCTGGTAAGGGTTCTGCTGGAACAATGCGTGCAGAGCCCCTTGCTGCGTCAGCTTCAAAACAAGCCACCTCCATCGGGATCCGCATGGGAGGAGGCCTGTTGCAGGGAAAATGACAACCATATTAGGAAGGCTTTCATAGGAATGCAAAATGGTGGTGCGGTCTCAGCTCTTCACTTTCTGTGCTGTGGAAACTTTCCCAGGCTGGGGCTTCCTGTGCCTTTGTCATTCATGGATCCATCTAAGGGTCTGCTCAATAGGAGAGGCAGTCCACCATCTGCCTATGGGAATGGGCGATAGGCAAGGATCTAGGGAAATACCAACTGCTATAAAACCATGTGATGGCATGCCAATGAACTGAGGAAACCCGCGGTGGGGATGAAGAGGTGAAAGCACCTTAGGAGAAACAAAGAGGAACCCACAGCTCCTAAAAAACATCAAGGTCAACTCCGACAACACATCTGAAGTGC
>NW_027398903.1:0-2326 GCF_003265705.2 Callorhinus ursinus | reverse complement strand
GCCAATGGAGTCACTTGGGTTCCAGAGCCCTTGCCGGCCAACTGGGCAGGGCCCAGAGCATGGGACTTATCAATGCCTGGGATGGCCCTCCCCTGGATGTCCCACCCCCATCATTTCGACAACTTCCTGTGGTACCCCTGCCATCAGTTGTTCAGACTTTGGTGGATGAAGTCTTCAGGAGGACATCGGGACCACTTGAGGCAAGTGCTTTCCCTGGGCAGTGGATGTGCCCTGCCTCCTCTCCTCTGGATGCAATGTGCCTTTCCCACTCCCACTAGCTTTTCTCCGGGATTACAGCCTTGACATCGAACGGTGGTGTTGAGACTCTGGGACTCTGTGTAGGACCAGACCAGGTGAAGGCCCTTCGATAATCCCTCCAGATTCTGGCACCTGTGTGTGGAACTCCAGTCACCTTTGGCCACCCAAGACGAGCCTCCTAATTAAGTTCCCTTGTCTTGAATTACTTTGTTTTCTATCTTTCTTTTCTTCCTTTACATTTATTTCTTATGTATTGTAACTTTCGTCATTTTTCATTTGAATGTTTTTTGTTTTTCCCATTCATTTTTATATTTATTTTCTTAATATTCCTTTTTTTTTAATATTGATTTTGTAAGTGCCCTGGTATTTTCAACATTTGCCCCACCAGTCAGGACTGGTTAGCCACACAGTTTGGTGTCTATATGCCCTCCCCATCTGGGGAACCCGATTTAGATGACATCACGGCAGCTCCCAGGCAGCTTGTGAAGCTGCAGGTGTGGAGCCAGGCAGGGAACTGAAATCAGTCAGCTTAGATGGGTGGCACGTGAGAGGAAAATTGCAGAGTTGGTCATCGCCATGTATGTGGGGTGGTTTGGTTGACACTATTAGATGCTTGTGGGATTGCACATGAGTGTGTGTGGCAAACCACCTTCTCTGACTCAGAGGCTTTGAACCCTTTCCTCCCAGGGTCACATCCAGCTGGTTCCTCTACTGGTACTTTTCTTATGGGCTATGGTGGCAGCTTGGGATCTAGAATTCCATATCAACAACACCAGCATTTGGATTTGACTCTCTCTCCTTTTGTGGTCGGGAGAAAAGTTTAACTCTCATTGGCAACTTCAGTTTCTTCTCTTTCTGTGTATAAGTGCTGTCAGCGGTTGGGCCGCGGGGGGAGGATTGGGGGTGAAGCAAAATGGCAGAGGAGTAGGAGACCTGGATTTCATCCGATCCCAGGAATTCAGCTTGGTAGGGATCAGACAATTCTGAACAATTACAAACTCAACAGGAGATCAACGAAAAGAATAGCAAAAAATCTCTGATCAGAAAAGCGGCCACTTTCTGGAAGGTAGGACATGTGGAGGAGTGAATCTGAGGCAATACTCAGGAGGATAGACAGCAGGGGAGGGGGCCTCCATAAGTTGCTTTTGGCAAGTGAGAGAGCAGCGGAGCACAAAATCGGAACTTTTACAAGTCGGCTCCACTGAGGGACTTCACTCCAGTAACTAAGCGGGGGTGGAAACCTCACAGGACAGTGTGGTCTCAGGACCCTCGTGGTCACAGAAAGACCGGGGGTGCCTGAGTGCGTCAGAGCTCCAAGGTATCAGAGCGGGGAAGCGGGCTGCAGAGACAGAGCCTACGCACGGGCTCTCAGCTCGGGGTTGCCATAAACCATGACCCACGGCACAGTTGTGCCCCTGCTCCTCCAGCAGGGCCCCAACATGCAGCAGATCCGGGGAGACGCCCCTTCCTCCCGGGGCAGGCGTGGCGTGGGAGCACACCACAGGGCTCTGCTGGGATTGGAGACTCCACAAAGAGTCTGGTGCCAGAGATAGAAACGCTTAGTCACAGGCCAGGTGAGCATGGCGTGCAGCCACAGATGAGGGAGGTGGGAGAGAAGGACTGCTTTTCTCTGGGGTTGCACTGAGAAATGGAGACCCTTAGTTCTCACATCCTCCGTGGTGGAGATTGGGAGGCCGCCATTTTCACTCTCGTTCTCCAAAGCTGTACGGAAAGTTTGCAGGGAACAGAAGCTCCTGAGAGCAAAGCGGAGCAGATTACTTAGCCCAGACCGGCAAGGGCAGGGCAATTCCACCTCCGGCAAAGACATTTTGGAACCACGGCAATGGGTCCCTCCCCCAGAAGATCACCAAGAACAGCCAGCCAAGACCAAGTTCACCCATCAATGAGAACAGCCGAACTCCAGCGCTAGGGGATACTGCACATAGAATTCATGGCTTTTTTACCATGATTCTTTAGTCTTTCAAAGTTAATTTTTTTAAACTGTCATTTTCTGCTTTGAATTTTTCTTTTTCCCTTTTTCAACCAACACCTTATCAATCCCTTTTTT
>NW_027398902.1:0-9531 GCF_003265705.2 Callorhinus ursinus | reverse complement strand
CCCACAATAATATACATTTTTATGTTAAAGTAATATATACCTTCTCCTTTTTTCACTAAAAAGTGAAAAGATGAAGAGATGTTATAAAGCAAATAATGCTACACAGGACCATGGGATTGATCTCCGGATCACAAGGTTAGTTAGCTGGGGCTAAGGTTTGTCCTTTGGTAATGTTAGCAAATTTTCCTCCCTGGCTATGAAAAAGAAAAGAGAGGTACTTGGGATGCCACTTCTAGAGGTGCTGCAGTCTTTCTCTCCTCTCTTCTCTCTTTCTCCTTCCCTCCTTTATTTTTAATTTTTAACTTTACAGCCTGGCTTCTTCTGCTTCATTAACTCATGGCCCACCATCGCTACCTTCCAGTGTAACAATTAGTCTCTAAGTCTATATTACTAATAAATTGTAAATTGGTGGTGGGGGACTAAATGAGGACTTGCTCTCCCTCTATGAATTTTAATACATGTAATAAAACCTCAGTAATTAAGAGTATTATACTTATCAACAGATCACACAAATAGTATTACAGACAAATAGATTAATAGAAGAGAATAGAAAGATCAGAAATAGAACCAAATATATATTTGCTATGCTATTATTTTATATTTTGTTAATTTATAAGTATATGATAGTTAACATATAAATACCACTTAAATTATTGACAGATATGCTATTAATAATTGTATTATTAATGAAATCATTTGGAAATCTCTGTAATCATCTAGGAAGAAAGAAACCTGAATATTTTGAAGATATAAGCATAAAATAAAGAAACTATCAAATTTAAATGGGATAATTATAGAATGAAGTTGGAGTGAGGAAGAACTTTTAAAAGTATTACACAAAATGCAGTAGCCACAAAAGAAAATAACTGATTCATTCTAATATAAGAAAGGAAGTTGAATAGAAGGAAGGAAGGAAGAGAGGGAGGGAGAAGGGAAAGTTTCCTGCTTGGCATGAATTTTGATAATCAAAGACAAGATGAAAGGTCAAAAGAGAATAAGTATTTGAAACTTTTGTCACTATCAAAGGCCTAAATTCCTTTATATATGAATAGTTCCTACAAATCATTAAAAAATGACCAATAACTGAAAACAAAATTGAGCCAGGTATTTATTACTAGAGTTCACAGGAAAGGAAATGAAATAGCTCTCAAACATATGAAAAGATGCTCTATGTCACTCATCATAAAAGAAATCCAATTAAAAACTATATGAAAAATTCAATTAAAAGCTACTCTTCTAAGATTGAACAAAATAGATGAAATAGTTTGAGAAAACAATGTAGTATGTCAAAGAGACTTTGGAGAAACAGAGGGTTTGGAGAAGGTTTGAGAGTTTGAATTGGTACCACTCTAGGGATGACAATAAAGAAAACCCAAAAATCTACAAAGGTGCACATATTTGACTCAGATATTCCACTTCTACATATATGTCCTACATACTGCTTAAAATAGCATACTGTAAACAGCAAATAACCTAAATGCAAATCCACAGATGAGTTAATTTTTTATTATATACAATCAGTGTAAAAGAAATATGTTATGCAATTGTAAAAAGAATGAGAATGTTCTCTATATATTAAAATAAAATAACCTTGAAGATCTATTTCTATTTGGAAAAGCAAGACAGAACAGCATGTGTTATGAGCTGCTATTTACATAAACAGGAAAAGAGATTTTTTTTGTTCATTTTGCTTTTATAAATTATTATTTCTTTACATATTAATATAATAAATATATTATATTAATATATATAATAAATATATTACTTATAATAAATATATTACTTATCATTACTTATTTATCATTATATGATAAAATAACTTTATAAGAATTTATAAGAAGCTAACAGCAGTGATTGCCTGTGAGAGAAACTGGATGAATGGGGGTATAGTGGTGGAGGCTTTTATTGTAAACCCTTTTCTATTGCTTAATATTGAAGTATGTGAATGTATCACATCCTAAAATTAAATTAAACTAAAAAAAGTTTATAAAATAAAATATTATGACTATAGTAATTACCATAACACTTAGCAAATTCATAGGTATTTGGTAGACACTAAATGAGTTTTGAAATGGATGGATTAACACATTTAAAAATGAGAATTAGTAAAACATGGCATGTTGGACAAGTCCTTCTTTCACTCATTTAATCAAAATATATCCGAATGTCTGATGTGATAGAAGCATGGTAGGCACTTGGCATATATCAGTAACCCAACCCAATACAACCCCTGTTCTCCCTATACATTCTACATTTTATATTTCAACAATCTGTTGATTAAGTTCCATAACGAAACACAAAAAACATACATACATACAAAAACTAACAAAAGTGTAAGCAATAGTCTGAGGATTTTATTTGGGCCTATAGTGAAATATATTCAAGGAGTAATGCCATTTTATAAAATATGTTTGATAGTAGAGCATGCTAGATCTCTCTCAATTTCTGTCTTCTTATATCCTACAATAAATCTCCATAGTTTTCCTCATCTAGGTCTTACCTCTTAGTCTTATTTGTATTGTTCAAAACCAAATGGGGGGGTGGAGGAGCAAGATGGTGGAGGAGTAGGAGACCTAAATTTCATCTGGTCCTAGGAATTCAGCTAGAGAGGGATCAAACCATTCTGAACACCTATGAACTCAACAGGAGATCAAAGAAAAGAATAGGAGCAACTCTCTGAACAGAAAAGTGACCACTTTCTGGAAGGTACAACGTGCGGAGAAGTGAATCCGAGGCGATACTCAGGAGGATAGACAATGGGGGAGGGGGCCTCCGTTGGCCACTTCTGGCAAGTGATAGAGCCACGGAGCACAAAATTGGAACTTTTAAGAAGTCGGCGCTGCTGAGGGACGTGGCTCCAGTGGCTAAGTGGGGGTGGAACCCTCACTGGGACAGTGTGGTCTCAGGACCCCGAGGGTCACAGAAAGACCAGGGGTACCTGTGTGTGGCAGAGCTCCCAGGTATCGGAGCGGGGAAGTTGGCTGCAGAGATGGAGCCGAGGAGTGGGCTCTCAGCTCAGGGTTGCCATAAACTGTGATCTGCAGAACAGTTGGGCCACTGCTCCTCCAGAAGGGACCTAACAAACGGCAGAGCCAGGGAGACTCCCCTTCCTCCCCCAGGAGGAGCGGCGCGGGAGTGCACCACAGGGATCTGCTGGGTTTGGAGACTCCACACGGGGTCAGGTGCCGGAGATAGAAATGCTCGGTCACAGGCCGGGTGAGCACGGAGTGCGGCCGGAGACCGGGAGACGGGAGTGACTGACTGCTTTTCTCTGGCGGTGCACTGAGGAGTGGGGCCCCAAGTTCTGACTCCTCTGGGGCGGAGATTGGGAGGCCGCCATTTTCACTCTTGTCCTCCAAAGCTGTACAGAAAGCTTGCAGGGAAAAAAGCTCCCGAAAGCAAACCCGAGCAGATTACTTAGCCCGGACTGCAAGGGTGGGGTAATTCTGCCTTTGGCAAAGACATTTGGGAACCATGGCAACAGGCCCCTCCCACATAAGATCAGCAAGAAGAGCCAGCCAAGACCAAGTTTACCGAACAATGAGAATGGCAGAATGCCAGTGCTAGGGGAATACTGCACATAGAATTCATGACATTTTTCCCCTGATTCTTTAGTATTTCAAAGTTAACTTTTTTAATTTTCTTTTTTTTTTTTTTTTATCAATTTTTCTTTTTCCCTTTTTCAACCATCTTATCAATACCTTTTTTAAAAAAATATTTTTTATTTTTCATTTTTAGAGTCATATTCTATCCCTTCATGGTAGTTAACCTTATTTTTGGTGTATATATATATATATAAGTTGTTCTCTCTTTAAAATTTTGGGAGACAATTTCTCCTAACAGACCAAAATATAACCCTAAATCTCTAGTGTATGGCTTTGTTCTAGTTTCCTGCCTGATCACAATCTCTCCCTTTTTTTTTTTAAAACCTCTTCTTTCTTTTTTCAACCAACTTCTTATCTTATTAATTCCCTTTATTAAATCTTTTATAATTTTCATCTTTACAGTCATATTCCATCCCTTCATCATATTTACCCTTATTTTTGTACATATATAAGCTTTCTTTCCTTAAAATTTTGGGAGGCACTTTCTTCTAACTGACCAAAATACGCCCAAAATCTAGTGTGTGGTACTGATCTATGCACCAGCCTGACCATATTTGATCATATTCTGTTTTTGTTTGTTTGTTTTTTTTGTTTTTTATCTTTTTCTTTTTCTATTTCTTTCTTTCAATTTCTTTTCCTCTGGTTTCAGGTCTCTTCTGACTTGTTTAGTGTATATTCTTCTGGGGTCGTTGTTGCCCTGTTAACATTTTGTTCTTTCATTCATCTATTCTCCTCTGGACAAAATGACAAGATGAAAAAAATCACCTCAAAAAAAAGAAAAAGAGGGAGTACCGACTTCAAGGAACCTAATCAATATGGACATTAGTAAAATGTCGGAACTAGAGTGCAGAATGACAGTTTTAAAGATACTAGCTGGGCTTGAAAAAAGCATGGAAGATATTAGAGAAACCCTTTCTGGTGAAATAAAAGAACTAAAACCTAACCAAGTCAAAATCAAAAAGGCTGTTAATGAGGTGCAATCAAAAATGGAGGCTCTAACTGCTAGGATAAATGAGGCAGAAGAGAGAATTAGTATAGAAGACAATGATGGAAAATAAAGAAGCTGAGAAAAAGAGAGATAAACAACTACTGGATCACGAGGGCAGAATTCGAGAGATAAGTGATACCATAAGACGAAACAACATTAGAATAATTGGGATCCCAGAAGAAGAAAGAGAGAGAGGGGCAGAAGGTATACTGGAGCAAATTATAGCAGAGAACTTCCCTAATGTGGGGAAGGAAACAGGCATCAAAATCCAGGAGGCACAGAGAACCCACCTGAAAATCAATAAAAATAGGTCAACACCCTGACATCTAATAGTAAAACTAATGAGTCTCAGAGACAAAGAGAACATCCTGAAAGCAGCTCGGGATAAGAGATCTGTAACGTACAATGGTAGAAACATTAGATTGGCAACAGACCTATCCACAGAGACCTGGCAGGCTAGAAAAGACTGGCATGATACATTCAGAGCACTAAATGACAAAAATATGCAGCCAAGAATACTATATCCAGCTAGGCTGTCACTAAAAATAGAAGGAGAGATAAAAAGCTTCCAGGACAAAGAAAAATTAAAGGAATTTGCAAACACGAAACCAGCCCTCCAAGAAATATTGAAAGGGGTCCTCTAAGCAAAGAGAGAGCCTAAAAGTAACATAGACCAGAAAGGAACACAGACAATACACAGTAATAGTCACCTTACAGGCAATACAATGGCACTAAATTCATATCTCTCAAGCTACCCTGAATGTAAATGGACTAAATGCCCCAATCAAAAGGCACAGGCTATCAGACTGGATAAAAAATACAAGACCCATTGATATGCTCTCTGCAAGAGACTCAATTTAGACCCAAAGACACCCCCAGATTGAAAGTGAGTGGGTGGAAAATCATTTACCATGCTAATGGACAACAAAAGAAAGCTGGGGTGGCAATCCTTATATCAGACAAATTCGATTTTAAACCAAAGACTGTAATAAGAGATGAAGAAGGACACTATATCCTACTTAAAGGGTCTATCCAACAAAAAGATCTAACAATTGTAAATATCTATGCCCCTGACAAGGGAGCAGCCAATTATATAAGGCAATCAATAACAAAAGCAAATAAACACATTGACAACAATACAATAATAGTGGGGGACTTTAACATCCCCCTCACTGAAATGGACAGATCATCTAAGCAAAAGATCAACAAAGAAATAAGACTTTAAATGACACACTGGACCAAATGGACTTCACAGACATATTCAGAACATTCATTCCCAAAGCAACAGAATATACATTCTTCTCTAGTGCCCATGGAACATCTCCAAAATAGATCACATCCTAGGTCACAAATCAGGCCTCTACTGGTACCAAAAGACTGGGATCATTCCCTGCATATTTTCAGACCACAATGCTTTGAAACTAGAACTCAATCACAAGAGGAAAGTCAGAAAGACCTCAATTACATGGAGGCTAAAGAGCATCCTACTAAAGAATGAATGGGTCAACCAGGAAATTAAAGAAGAATTACAAAAAAAAATCATGGAAACCAATGAAAATGAAAACACAACTGTTCAAAATCTTTGGGATGCAGCAAAGGCAGTCCTGAGAGGAAAGTATATAGCAATACAAGTCTTTCTCAAGAAACAAGAAAGGTCTCAAATACACAACCTAACCCTACACCTAAAGGAGCTGGAGAAAGAACAGCAAATAAAGCCTAAACCCAGCAGGGGAAGAGAAATAATAAAGATCAAAGCAGAAATCAATGAAATAGAAACCATAAGAACAGTAGGACAGATCAATGAAAGTAGTAAGAGCTGGTTCTTTGAAAGGCTTGACAAGATTGATAGACGCCTGGCCAGACTTATCAAAAAGAAAAGAGAAATGACCCAAATCAACAAAATCATGAAGGAAAGAGTAGAGATCACAACCAACACCAAAGAAATACAAACAATTCTAAGAACATATTATGAGCAACTCTATGCCAGCAAATTAGATAACCTGGAAGAAATGGATGCATTCCTAGAGATGTATCAACTACGAAAACTGAATCAGGAAGAAATAGAAAACCTGAACAGACCTATAACCACTAAGGAAATTGAAGTAGTCATCAAAAATCTCCCAACAAACAAAAGCCCAGGGCCAGATGGCTTCCCAGGGGAATTCCACCAAACATTTAAAGAAGAATTAATACCTATTCTTCTGAAAATATTCCAAAAAATAGAAATGGAAGGAAAACTTCCAAACTCGTTTTATGAGGCCACCATTACCTTGATCCTCAAACCAGACAAAGACCCCATCAAA
Source organism: Callorhinus ursinus (assembly GCF_003265705.2). Lineage (NCBI taxonomy): Eukaryota > Metazoa > Chordata > Mammalia > Carnivora > Otariidae > Callorhinus > Callorhinus ursinus. The sequence goes on along the minus strand of NW_027398902.1, from coordinate 2,635 downwards.
AAGGAGAATTACAGACCAATATCCTTGATGAACATGGATGCCGAAATTCTCACCAAAATCCTAGCCAATAGGATCCAACAGTACATTAAAAGGATTATTCACCACAACCAAGTGGGATTTATCCCTGGGCTACAAGGTTGGTTCAACATCCACAAATAAATCAATGTGACACAATACATTAACAAAAGAAAGAACAAGAACCATATGATCCTCTCAATAGATGCAGAAAAATCATTTGACAAAGTACAGCATCCTTCCTTTTTTTTAAAGATATGTCTTATTTATTTATTTGACAGACAGATAGAGAGCACAAGTAAGCAGAGCGACAGGCAGAGGGAAAGGGAGAAGCAGGCTCTCTGCTGAGCAGGGAGCCTGATGCGGGGCTCAATCCCAGGACCCTGGGATCATGACCTGAGCCGAAGGCAGCCACTGAACCGACTGAGCCACCCAGGTGCCACTACAGCATCCTTTCTTGATCAAAACACTTCAGAGTATAGGGATAGAGGGGACATACCTCATTATCATAAAAGCCATCTATGAAAAACACACAGCGAATATCATTCTCAATGGGAAAAACTGAGAGATTTCCCCCTAAGGTCAGGAACACGGCCGGGATGTCCACTATCATCACTGCTATTCCACATGGTATTAGAACTCCTAGCTACAGCAATCAGACAACAAAAAGATATAAAATTATTCGAATCGGCAAAGAAGAAGTCAAACTCTCACGCTTTGCAGATGATATGATATTTTATATGGAAAACCTAAAAGACTGCCCCCAAACTGCTAGAACTCATACAGGAATTCAGTAAAGTGGCAGGATATAAAATCAATGCACAGAAATCAGTGGTATTCCTATACACCAACAACAAGACAGAAGAGAGACAAATCAAGGAGTCGATCCCATTTACAATTGCACCCAAAACCATAAGATACCTAGGAATAAATCTAACCAAAGAGGCAAAGGATCTGTAATCAGAAAACTATAAAATACCCAGGAAAGAATTTGAGGAAGACACAAAGAAATGGATAAATATTCCATGCTCATGGATTGGAAGAACAAATATTGTGAAGATGTCAATGCTACCTACAGTAATCTACACATTTAATGCAATTTCTAGCAAAATACCATGCACTTTTTTCAAAGAAATGGAGCAAAGAATCCTAAAATTTGTATGGAACCAGAAAAGACCCCGAATAGCCAGAGGAATGTTGAAAAAGAAAAGCAAAGCTGGTGGCATCACAATTCTGGACTTCACGCTTTATTACAAAGCTGTCATCATCAAGACAGTATGGTACTGGCACAAAAACAGACACATAGAGCAATGGAACAGAATAGAAAGCCCCCAAATGGACCCTCAACTCTATGGTCAACTCATCTTCGACAAAGCAGGAAAGAATGTCCAATGGAGAAAAGACAGTCTCTTCAACAAATGGTGTTGGGAAAATTGGACAGCCACATGCAGAAGAATGAAACTGGACCATTTCCTTACACCACACACAAAAATAGACTCCAAATAGTTGAAAGACCTAAATGTGAGATAGGAGTCCATCAAAACCCTACAGGAGAACACAGGTAGCAACCTCTTCGACCTCAGCTGCAGCAACTTCTTCCTAGAAACATCACCAAAGTCAAGGAAAGCAAGGGCAAAAATGAACTACTGGGACTTCATCAAGATAAAAACTTTTGCTCAGCAAAATAAACAGTCCACAAAACCAAAAGACAACCAACAGAATGGGAGGAAATATTTGCAAATAACATATCACATAAAGGGCTAGTATCCAAAATCTACAAAGAACTTATCAAACTCTACACCCAAAGAACAAATGATCCAATCAAGAAATGGGCAGAAGATATGAACAGACATTTTTCCAAAGAAGACATCCAAATGGCCAACAGACACATGAAAAAGTACTCAACATTGCTCAGCATCAGGAAAATTCAAATCAAAACCTCAGTGAGATACCACCTCACACCAGTCAGAATGGCTAAAATTACCAAGTCAGGAAACGACAGATGTTGGCAGGGATGCGGAGGAAGGGGAACCCTCCTACACTGTTGGTGGGAATGCAAGCTGGTGCAGCCACTCTGGAAAACAGTATGGAGGTTCCTCAAACAGTTGAAAATACAGCTACCCTATGACCCAGCAATTGCACTACTGGTTATTTAGCCTAAAGATACAAATGTAGGGACCCGAAGGGGTACGTGTACCCCGATGTTTATAGCAGCATGTCCATAGTCAAACTATGGAAAGAGTCAAGATGTCCATCAACAGATGAATTTATAACGAAGGTGTGGTATATATACACAATGGAATATTATGTAGCCATCAAAAGGAATGAGATCTTGCCATTTGCAACACGTGGATGGAACTGGAGGGTATTATGCTGAGTGAAACAAGTCAATCAGAGAAAGACATTTATCATATGATCTCACTGATATGAAGAATTCTTAATCTCAGGAAACAAACTGAGTGTTGCTGGAGTGGTGGGGGGTGGGAGGGATGGGGTGGCTGAGTGATAGACACTGGGGAGGGTATGTGCTATGGTGAGTGCTGTGAATTGTGTAAGACTGTTGAATCACAGACCTGTACCTCTGAAACAAATAATATATTATATGTTAAAAAAAAAAAAG
>NW_027398901.1:0-9533 GCF_003265705.2 Callorhinus ursinus | reverse complement strand
ACAGTACTGTTTCTTTGTTTTGGTTCGCGAGCAGTGAGACTTGCATGCTCAAGGGAGTGGCCGCAGGCCTGGCTTCAGGAAACAAGTGGGGAGTTGTGTTCTCCCTTCTGCCGCGGCCTCAGTCTCCCTCGGAAAATGGTTTTGGACTCGCTGGCAGTACTCGCCCACATTCACACAGCAAAAGGTTTTCACCCTCAGAAAGGCCTAATCTGGCCGAAGTCGGGATTTTCTATACTGTGTTTCCCTCGATTTCGTTGGTTCGCTCTCGGCCTGCAAACACAACGGGGAAAGGCTACTAGCCCCAGGAACAAGAGCTGAGCGGAAAGGCGTCCCCGGCACCGGCCTTTCTTTCAATCGATTTTACACAGGGAAGCCGTTCGCCGGGCTCTCAAGCGCAGCGCACAGCATACAGCGTCCTCTCCGCTAGGGAGCGGCGGGAGCTAAAGCGCGGTTTCTCCACACTGTTGGGCCTTTCAAGGAGAGGCCTGCAACTTGGGCCTGCACGCACACATTCCGGTGGAGTGCTAGCATTCTGTCACTGAGAGCTGGTGGGAGACGTGCGGCTGCCCGAGTTCGTTTCTCTCGCCCAGGAACGAAGGGGACTCGTCTCCCAGGCTCTCACGCACAACACTCCAATTGTGTTTCCACTCTCCGGAAGAGTGAGGCTCTGTACAACACGGTCCCCTACCCTACTGTTTCCTTGGGTTGGTACGTGAGCAGTGAGACTTGCATGCTCAAGGGAGTGGCGGCAGGCCTGGCTTCCGGAATCAAGTGGGGAGTTGTGTTCTCCCTTCTGACGCGGCCTCAGTCTCCCTCGTAAAATAGTTTTGGACTCGCTGGCAGTTCTCGCCCGCATTCACACAGCAAAAGGTTTCCACCCTCAGGAAAGGCTAGTCTGGACGAAGTAAGGAATTTCTACAGTGTGCTTCCCTCCACTTAGGAGGTTAGCTCTCGCCCTGCAAGCACACCGGGGCAACGGTACTAGCCCCAGGACAAAAGCTGGGCCAGGAGGCGTCTCCGGCACCGGCCTTTCTTTCCCTCGGTTTTACATAGGGAACCCGTTCCCTGGAATCTCAAGCACAGCGGACAGTATATAGCGTCCTGTCCGCTAAGGAACAGTGGGAGCTAAAGCGCGGTTTCTCCACAGTGTGGTGCCCTCCAGGGAGGGGCCTTCAACTGAGGCCTGCACGCACTCAGGCCGGAGGAGTGCTAGCATTCTGATCCTGAGTGTTGGTGGTAGATGTGGTGCTGCACGAATCCGTTTCTGTCGCCCATTAACTTAAGGGATTTGTCAGGCAGGCTCTTACGCACAGGCACTCCACGTGTTCCCACTCCCCGCAACACTGAGGCTGTCTAAACACGGTTCCCCTACAGTACTGTTTTCTTGCTTTGGTACGCGAGCAGTGAGACTTCCTTGCCCAAGGGGGCGGCCGCTGGGCGGGCTTTAGGAAACAAGTGGGGAGTTGTGTTCTCCCTTCTGCCGCGGCCTCAGTCTCCCTCAGAAAGTGGTTTTGGACTCACTGGCAGTGCTCGCCCTCATTCACCCAGCAAAAAGTTTCCACCCTCAGGAACGCCTAGTCTGGCTGAAGTAAGGATTTTCTACAGTGCGGTTCCCTCGACTTAGGTGGTTGACTCTCGGCCTGCAAGCACACCGGGGCAACGTTACTAGCCCCAGGAACAAGAGTTGAGCCGAGAGGCGTCTCCGGCACCGGCCTTTCTTTCCCTCGGTTTTACATAGGGAAGCCGTTCGCCGGCCTCTCAGGCACAGCTCAAACATACAGCGTCCTCTCCGCTAGGGACCGGTGGCAGGTAAAGCGCGGTTTCTCCACAGTGCTGTGACGTCCAAGGAGGGGCCTGCACTTAGGCCTGCACGGACACATGCCGGAGGAGTGCTACCGTTCTGATACTGAGAGCTGGTGGGAGACGTGCGGCTGCACGAATCCGTTTCTCTTGCCCAGTAACTGAAGGGACTCGTCAGCCAGGCTCTTACGCTCAGGCACTCCACGTGTTCCCACTCCCCACAACACTGAGGCTGTCTAAACACGGTTCCCCTACAGTACTGTTTCTTTGCTTTAGTTTGCGAGCAGTGAGACTTGCATGCTCAAGGGGGCGGTCGCCGGGCTGGCTTCAGGAATTAAGTGGGGAGTATTGTTCTCCCTTCTGCCGCGGCCTCTGTCTCCCACAGAAAATGGTTTTGTACTCGCTGGCAGTGCTTGCACGCAAGCTCACAGCAGAATCTTTCCACCCTCAGGAAGGCCTAGTCTCTATAGTGTGATTCCCTCGAGTTAGGTGGTTGGCGTTTTGCCTTCAAGCACACCGGGGCAAAGGTACTAGACCCAGGAATAAGAGCTGAGCCGAGAGGCATCTCCGGCACCGGCCTTTTTGTCCCTCGGTTTTACGTAGGGAAGCCGTTCCCCGGACTCTCAAGCACAGTGCACAGCATACAGCGTCCTCCCTGCCGGGGACCTGCCCGAGCTAAAGCGCCCTTTCACCACAGTGTTGTGCCTTCCAGGGAGGGGCCTGCTACTTAGGCCTGCACGCACACATGCCTGAGGAGTGCTAGCATTCTGCCACTGAGAGCTGGTGGGAGAGATGCGCATGCACGAGTTCGTTTCTCTCGCCCAGGAACGTAGGGGACTCGTCTCCCAGGCTCTCACGCACACACACTCCAAGTGTTTCCACTCTCCGGAACAGTGAGGCTCTCTACAACACGGTCCCCTACCCTACTGTTTCCTTACTTTGGTACGCGAGCATTGAGACTTGCATGCTCAAGGGGCGGCCCCAAGGCTGGCTTCAGGAAACAAGTGAGGAGTTGTCTTCTCCCTTCTGCCGCGGCCTCAGTCTCCCTCGGAAAATGGTTTTGGACTCGCTGGCAGTACTCGCGCGCATTCACACAGCAAAAGGTTTCCACCCTCAGGAAGGCCTAGTCTTGCTGAAGTAAGGATTTTCTACAGTGGGGTTCCCTCGACTTAGGAGGTTGGCTCTCGGCCTCCAAACACGCCGCGGCAACGGTACTAGCCCCAGGAATAAGAGCTGAGCCGAGAGGCGTCTCCGGCACCGGCTTTTCTTTCCCCCGGTTTTACATAGGGAAGACGTTCGCCGGTCTCTCAAGCACAGCGCACACCATACAGCTTCCTCTCCGCTAGGGACCGACGGCAGGTATAGCGCGGTTTCTCCACAGCGCTGTGACGTCCAAGGAGGGGCCTGCAACTTAGGCCTGCACGCACACATACCGGAGGAGTGCTACCGTTCTGATACTGGGAGCTGGTTGGAGAGGTGCGGCTGCACGAATCCGTTTCTCTCGCCCAGTAACTTAAGGGAATCGTCAGCCAGGCTCTTACGCACAGGCACTCCCAGTGTTCCCACTCCCCGCAACAGTGAGGCTCTCTACAACACGGTCCCCTACCCTCCTGATTCCTTGCGTTGGTACGCGAGCAGTGAGACTTGCATGTTCAAGGTGTCGGACGAAGGGCCAGTATCAGGAAAGAAATGGGGAGTTTTGTTCTCCCTTCTTCTGCGGCCTCAGTCTCCCTCAGATAATGGTTTTGGACTCCCTGGCGGAGCTCATACGCATGCACACAGCAAAAGGATTCCACCCTCAAGAAGGCCTAGTCTGGCCGAAGCCCGGATTCTCTACAGTGCGGTTCCCTCGAGTGAGGTTTTCGGCTCTTGGCCTGCACGCACACGGGGGTAAAGTTACTCGCTCCAGGAACAAGAGCTGAGCCGAGAGGCGTCTCTGGCCGCGGCTTTTCTTTCCCCCGGTTTTACGTAGGGAAGACGTTCGCTGGAATCTCAAGCACAGCGCACACCATACAGCTTCCTCTCCGCTAGGGACCGGCGGCAGCTAAAGCGCGGTTTCTCCACAGTGTAGTGCCTTCCAGGGAGGGGCCTCCTACTTAGGCCTGCTCGCACAGAGGCCGGAGGAGTGCTAGCATTCTGCCACTGAGAGCCATTTGGAGAGGTGCCGCTGCACGAATCCGTTTCTCTCGCCCAGTAACTTAGGGGACTCCTCTGCCAGTCTCTTACACACAGGCACTCCAAGTGTTCTCACTCCCTGCAACAGTGAGGGTATGTACAACACGGTTCCCCTACCGTACTGTTTCTTTGCTTTGGTACGCGAGCAGTGAGACTTGCATGCCCAAGGGGGCGGCCACTGGGCTGGCTTCAGGAAACCAGTGGGGAGTTGTGTTCTCCCTTCTGCCGCGGCCTCAGTCTCCCTCAGAAAATGGTTTTGGACTCCCTGGCGGAGTTTATACGCATGCACACAGCAAAAGGATTCCAGCCTCAGGAAGGCCTAGGCTGGCTAAACCAGGATTCTCTACAGTGCGTTTCCCTCGAGTTAGGTTTTTGGCTTTTGGTCTGCACGCACACCGGGGTAAAGGTACTAGGTCCAGAACAAGAGCTGAGCTGAGAGGCGTCTCTGGCACCGGGCTTTCTTTCCCCTTGTTTTACGTAGGGAAGCTGTTCACCGGGCTCTCAAGCACAGCGCACCCCGTACAGCGTCCTCTCAGCTAGGGACCGGCGGGAGCTAAAACGCGCTCACACCACAGTGTATTGCCTCCCAGGGAGGGGCCTGCTACTTAGGCCTGCACGCACACTTGCCTGAGGAGTGCTAGCATTCTGCCACTGAGAGCTGTTGGGAGAGGTGCAGCTGCACGAGTCCGTTTCTCTAGCCCAGTAACTTAGGGGACTCGTCTCCCAGGCTCTCACGCACACACAGTCCAAGTGTTTCCACTCTCCGGAAAGTGAGGCTCTCTACAAACGTTTCCCTACCCTACTGTTTCCTTGCGTTGGTAAGCGAGCAGTGAGAATTGTATGCTCAAGGGGGCGGCTGCGGGGCTGGCTTCAGGAAACAAGTGGGGAGTTGTGTTCTCCCATCTGTCGCGGCTTCTGTCTCCCTCAGAAAATGGTTTTGGACTCTCTGGCAGTGCTCGCAGTCTTGCACACAGCAAATGGCTTCCACCCTCAGGAAGTCCTAAGGTCAGGATTCTCTACAGTGTGGTTCCCTCGAGTTAGGTGGTTGTCTCTCGGCCTGAACGCACACCGGGGCAACGGTACTAGCCCCAGGAACAACAGCTGACCTGAGAGGCGTCTCAGGCACCGGTCTTTCTTTCCCTTTGTTTTACGTAGGGAAGCCTTTCCCTGGGCTCTGAAGCACAGCGCACACCATACAGCGTTGTCTCCGCTAGGGACCGGCGGGAGCTAAAGCGTGGTTTCTCCACATTTTTGTGCCTTCCAAGGAGGGGCCTTCCACTTAGGCCTGCACGCACACATGCCGGATGAGTGCTAGCATTCTGCCACTGAGAGCCGGTGGGAGAGTTGCCACTGCACGAAGTCGTGTCTCTCGCCCAGTAACTTGGGATTCGTCTCCCAGGCTCTCGCGCACACAGACTCCAAGTGTTTCCACCCTCCGCAACGGTTAGGCTTTCTACACACGGTCCCCGTAACCTACTGTTTCTTTGCGTTTGTATGTGAGCAGTGACACTTGCATGCCCAAGGGGGGGGGGCCGCAGGGCTGGCCCAGGAAACCATTGGGGTGCCGGGTTTTGCCTTCTGCCCCATCCTGAGTCTCACTCAGAATATGGGTCAGAAGCCCTCGCAGCGCTCTCATGCACGCTCACGGCCAAAGGCTTCCATTCTCAGAAAGGCGGCTGAAAGCGCAAGAACGTGTTCTCCAGAAGTGTTGTCTTTTCGAGTGGGGTGGCTGGCCTTACGCCCTCAGGCGCACACGGGGCCACGCGGCTAGCCCCAGGAAACAAGAGGGGAGAGAGAGCTGCCTTTTGTACCATTCTGTTTCTCACTCGGTTTCACGGATGGAACCCGTTCCCTGGGCTCTCATACACGACCACCGCGAAATTCCTCCAGCTCCAAGAACAGCAATTGTAGCTAAAGTTCGGTGACTCGACAGCTTGGATTCTCTGTGATAGTGGTCAGGTACCCAGGCGTCCAGGTAGGCAGACAGGGGACAGCAGTGCTAACCTCCTAAAACAAGAGGGAAGTGGAGAGCAGCCTTCCTTCCAGGCCTGTCTCCTGGTCCGAGGAACGTTCAGGTCCCATTTCTCAGGCTTTCACACAAACACCGGACAGATGAAGTTTGCGCTCAGGAAGGGCGTTATATGGCTCAGGCGCGGGGGTCTCTCCCGTCTTGTTCCTTTGTGATAGGCGGGTGGCACTTAGGACTAAACGCACACAGGGGGCAGAAGACCTTGTTTCAAGAAAGAGGAGTTGAGTAGAGAGGCGCCTTGGGCCCATGCTTATTTCTCCCTTAGAATTCTGCTGGCACTCCCTCCCTAGGTGGGCACAGAAGCACCCTTGAAAATGTGGCCACCCTGTGGAGAGGCGACGAGAGTTGAAGGCTGGGCTTGTGGGTGAAGGCTTTTTTCTTCTAAGCCAGGGTGGTGCCCTGAACGTTCCCAGCACACGTGGAGCAGTAGAGCGTTACTAGTTTCAGGTAGCAAGAGTGCAGAGGCGCGCGTTGTCTTCCGCACCGGCCCGTTTCTCCCTCGCTTCGACGAAGGGCACCCGTTCCCCAGGCTCTCCCCCACGGTACCGCGTACAGGGCTTCCTCCCTCAGAGAGGTTGAGGGTCGCTAGGGCACGGTTTCTCCACATGGTGGAGCTTCGAGTCAATACGCTAGCAATTAGACTTGAACGCCAAATTGGGGCCCCAGGGCTGGCTTCAGGAAACAAGTGGGGAGTTGTGTTCTCCCTTCTGCCGCGGCCTCAGTCTCCCTCAGAAAATGGTTTTGGACTCGCTGGCGGTGCTCGCACGCATGCACACAGCAAAAGGCTTCCACCCTCAGGAAGGCCTAGTCTGGCTGAAGCCCGGATTCTCTACAGTGTGCTTCCCTCGTGTTAGGTGGTTGGCTTTCGGCCTGCATGCACACCGGGGCAACGGTACTATCCCCAGGAACAAGAGCTGAGCCAAGAGGCGTCTCCGGCACCGGCCTTTCTCACCCTCGGGTTTATGTAGGGAAGCCATTCCCAGGGCTCTCAGGCACAGCGCACACCATACAGCGTCCTCCCCCGCAGGAACGGGCGGGAGCTAAAGCGCGCTTTCTCCCCAGTGTTGTGCCTTCCAGGGAGGGACCTGTAACTTAGGCCTGCACGCACACATTCCGGAGGAGTGCTAGCTTTCTGCCACTGAGAGCCGGTGGGAGAGGTGCCGGTGTATGAAGCCGTTTCTCTCGCCCAGTAGCTTAGGGGACTCATCTCCCAGGCTCTCATGCACACAGACTCCAAGTGTTTCCACCCTCCGCAACAGTGAGGTTCTCTAGAACATGGTCCCCCTACCCTATTGTTTCTTTGCATTGGTTCGCGAGCAGTGAGACTTGCATGCCCAAGTGGGGCCGCACTGCTGGCTTCTGGAAACAAGTGTGGAGTTATATTCTGCCTTCTGACGCGGCCCGAGTCTCCCTCAGAAAATGGTTTTGGATTTGCTGGCGGTGCTCGCACGCATGCACACAGCAAAAGACTTCTACCTTCAGGAAGACCTTGTCTGCCCGAAGCCCGGTTTCTCTACAGTGTAGTTCCTTTGAATTAGGTGGTTGGCTTTCGGTCTGCACGCACACCCGGTGCAACGGTACTAGTCCCAGGAAGAAGAGCTGAGCCGAGAGTCGTCTCCGGCAGCGGCTTTTTTCTTCCTTGGGTTTACGTAGGGAAGCTCTTCTCCGGGCTCTCAGGCACGGCACACAGTATACAGCGTCCTCACTGCCAGGGAACGCCGGGAGCTACAGCGCGGTTTCTCCACAGTGTTGTGCCTTCCAGGGAAGGCCTTGGAACTTAGGCCTCCACGCACACATGCCGGACGAGTGATAGCTTCGTGCCACTTAGGGCTGATGCCAGAAGTGCCTCTGCACCAAACCACTTCTCTCGCCCAGTTATTTAGGGGAATCGTCTCCCAGGCTCTCGGGCACACACACTCAAAGTGTTTCCACCCTCAGCAACAGTGATGCTTTCTACAACATGGTCCCCCTCCCCTGCTGTTACTTTGTGTTGGGACGCGAGCAGTTAGACTTGCATGCCCAAGTGGAGCCACAAGGCTGGCTTCAGGAAATCAGTTGGATGTCATGTTCTGCTTTCTGCCCCATCCTGAGTCTCACTCACAGTATGGGTTTAGAAGCCCTTGCAGCGCTGTCACGCACGCTCACGGCCAAAGGTTTCCACTCTCAGGAAAGGCGGGTCAAAGCTCAAGAACGGGTTCTCCAGAAGTGATGTCTTTTCGACGGGGTGGCTGGTTTTACGCCTGCAGGCACACACCAGGCCTCGCGACTAGCCTCATGAAACAAGAGGGGAGAGAGAGCTGCCTTCTGCACGATCCTATTTCTCACTCGGTTTCATGGATGGTACCCCTTCCCCGGGCTCTTATACACGACCACCGCGAAATTCCTCCAGCTTCAAGAACAGCAATGGTAGCTAAAGTTTGGTTACTCTACAGCTTGGATTGTCTGTGATAGTGGTCAGGTACCCAGGCGTCCAGGCAGGCACACAGGGGACAGCAGTACTAACCTCTTAAAACAAGAGGGGAGTCGAGAGCTGCCTTACTTCCAGGACTGTCTCTCATTCCGAGGAACGTTCAGGTCCCATTTCTCATGCTTTCACACAATCACCCGACAAATGAAGTTTGCGATCAGAAAGGGCGTTCTTGGCTGAGGCAAGGGGGTCTCTCCCGTCTTGTTCCTTTGCGCTAGGCGGGTGGCACTTACGACTAAACGCACACTGGGGGCAGATGACCTAGTTTCACGAAAGAGGAGTTGAGTGGAGAGGCGCCTTGGGCCCATGCTTCTTTCTCCCTTGGAATTCTGCTGGGACCCGCTCCCCAGGTGGGCACACAAGCACCCTTGAAAAGGTGGCCACCGTGTGGAGAGGCGACGTGAGTTGAAAGCTGGGCTTGCTGGTGAAGGTTTGTTTCTTCCAAGCCAGTGTGGAGCCCTGAGCATTCCCAGCACACATGGAGCAGTAGAGCATTAGTAGCTTCAGGTAGCAAGAGAGCTGAGCTGCGGGATGCCTTCTGCACCGGCCTGTTTCTCCCTTGCTTTGAGGTAGGGCACCCGTTCCCCAGGCTCTCCCTCACGGTACCGCGTACACTGCTTCCTCCCTCTGAGAGGTTGATGTTCGCTGAAGCACGGTTTCTCCACACGGTGACCTCTTCAAGTCAGTATGCTAGCAATTAGACTTGCATGCCAAAGTGGGGCCACAGTGCTGGCTTCATGAAACAAGGAGGGTGTCTTGTTCTGCCTTCTGTCGTGGCCTGAGGCTCCCTCAGAAAATGGTTTTGGACTCGCTGTCGGTGCTTGCACGCATGCACACAAGTCTTCTACCCTCCAGAAGGGCCAGTCTGGCTGAAGCCTGGATTCTCTACAGTGTGGTTCCTTCGAGTTACGTCGAGCAACTGGGGAAGCTACTGTACTCTACGGGGTGGCAAATAACTGATAAAGACTTAATACAATTGTCGGTAATTTATCAGCATTGTCCATGGTACCCCCCGAAGGCTTTCTTTCAGTTGAGGACTTAGGAGCGTATAGATGCCTGAAA
>NW_027398900.1:0-9534 GCF_003265705.2 Callorhinus ursinus | reverse complement strand
CTCCAGCCCCCCACCTGGAGGATCCTCCTGTACCGCCCTGACAGCCCGTTACCAGCATTCCTGGGGGCACAATGCTGAATTTGGGGGATGCCTCTGGGGCTGCTTGCCCCCGCACCTGTGCCTGGGGTAGCAGGAACCTGGAGGACCCTCCCAAACGATCCTGATGGATCATTACCACCATCCCTGAGGACATGGGACACAATGCTGAAGTTGGAGGCCTGCTCTGGGACTTCTTGCCACCGCACCTGTGCCTGGGGGGATCAGGAACCTGGAGGGCCCACTCAGAGGATCACAACGGTCCATTACCACCATCCCCCTGAGGACATGGGGCACAATGCTGAAATTGGAGGACGGCTCTGGGGCTTGTTGCCACCACACCTGTGCCTGGGGGAGCAGGAACCTGAAGGGCCCTCCCAGAATATCATAACGGACCATTACCACCATCCCCCTGAGGACATGGGGCAAAATGCTAAGTTGCAGTCCCTTGGTCCTGAAACCAGCAAGAAGGGAGCTCCAAGGGCAGAGAGGAGACTCCAGGAGGATTCCCATCCAGGGAAAGAAGACCCACAGGGGGGCGCTGAAGCAGCCAGCCCCACCGACCCACAGGCCATTTGCACAGGATAACCTGTCTCACTCCCTTAGCACTTTGTCTGTCTTCATGTGTGGATAGTGACTGGCCCACTCAGTGCTGGTGCACTTCCAGAGGAGGACTAGAACCTTTTCAGTGCTTGCTCGTGGGTCAGAGGACCAACGCCCAAAGAAGCAGAGGATATCCCTCTTCTTCCGGAGCTGGGGAAGGCAGCCACCGTCCTGGGGGCAGGACTGGGTCCAGGAGCGTGTTCTTTCTGAAACCCCAGGCTTCAGTGGGTGTTGCTATGCCTGAAAAAGGCCCACTCAGCCCCAGAGTCAGGAGCAGTGAGGGGCTGTCTCCAACCCTAGCCCAGGATCACGACCCGAAACAATCCTGTCTTTGGGAGGACAGGTCTCCTGCAGGAGCCAGGGAAGGGACTGGCCCCTCTCCCCTCCCTGGTCTAGGATGCCCGGGACCTGCAAGAGCTCTTCATCTGAGGAGGAGTCATGGAGAGCAAGTGTGTCTCGTCAGCCCAGCAGGTGAAATAACCAAACCCCAACCCTCAGGTCCTAACAGCAGCAGAATTTCAATGTACTGTTTGGGGGCAGCCTCCTCCCCTCTTACATGGCCTTGGTTAACCCCAAGGAACGGCGAGGCTCTGTGCCCAGCTTACGTCGATCACCAGCACTCCACATGTTCCTGCCTTGGGAGGGATCATTCAGCATCACCCCATTGCACAGAGGAGGAGAGTGAGGCCCAGACAGGGGAGGTAAATGGCTCCAGTCCCAGAGCTCGTCAGCAGTGAAGCTGGAAAGCCAGCCCTCCAGAGCCCCTGCTAGACCAGCCAGAGACTCCCTGAGTTGAAAGTGAGCCCTCCCTTGCCTGACCAGCCACGCACTGGCCCCTGACCTTCATGGTGGCCTGTTCTTGACGCTGAAGGTGAGCTGGCTGACTAGGAGGAGGAGTCCAGCTGGTGGGACAGGCTTTAGCTACAGGACAGAGTGACACATCTGAGCTAGCAGGAGGCACACTCTGGACTCCCTCCCGGAGCCTGCCTGGGAACTGGGATCTGGGTGCCTTAGGGGCCAGCACACAACAAGGCCTGCACTGAGCAGGGAGCCATGGCCCCCAGGGAGAGACCACTCTGCCCTCTCCCCGTTCCTGCCTGGCCTCACCCCTCCTCATTGTGGGGCTGCAGGACCCGGAACTAGGCCCCAAAGGAATGGCTCGTTTCCAACGTGTAATTATTTTGCAGGCCCCGGAGCCCCTGGATTTCCTGGGACCAGAGGGAGGAGTGGCTGTGGACCAGGACTGGGCTGAGGAGGATGCAGGGCCTTGTGGAGAGTGAAGGATGGGGCAGGAGTCGAGTCCCGAGGCCACTGCTCATGTCTAAAAAGTGCTGAAATTCCTGAATGCCCATGGGGTCCCTCATTACAGTAACGACCCCCTTCACACTCAGGCATCCTGCTGGTGGGCCCCTCCTCCCCGGGTTCCATCCCGCCCCTCTGACTCCAGCCAGGGCTGCAGCCAGGGACAGGCTGGACCTCTGTGCCAGATCCCTTTGCACACCTGGCCATGACACACCTGGCTAGCCTTCTCGGTGGGGAGGCCTGTGTGCCTGGTGCACCTGTCCCACACCTACCCCTGGAGGAGCGGCCACGTTCAAGCGTTTCCAAGTCCAACACTCAGGGACCGTTGGGAACCTGGGTCAAGAGAGGCAGGGTAACACTAGGAGGCCCAGACCCGGCCACCCAGCCCCACTTGCTCCGATCTGCCCTGTGTAGCTCCAGGTGCCCTCCCTGTGTGTGTGTCTGTTTCTGTGTGTGAGAGTGTGTGCGTGTGTGCATGTGTGTGTGTCGGTGTGAGTGTGTGCGTGTGTGCGTCTGTGTTTGTGAGTGTGTGTGTGTGCATGTGTGTGGATGGGGGTTTGTGTCTGTGCATGTGTGTGTGAGTGTGTGCGTGTGTGTGTGAGTGTGTGTGTAAAGAGGGGTTATGGGGGTGGGGCCACCCCGAGCAGGAGCAGGCTGATGAGGGGTCAGATACCCAGTGGGCAAGTCATGTTCAAGGTCAAGGCTGGCTGTGTGGGATGGGATGTACGGGCGCTGCCCCTTCTGCCCAAAAAGTTTATCCCGATAACCCTGCAGGGATGGGTCACTGCTTCCCGGGTGCAGGGCTGTGCACGCACAGGTGCGTGTCTGATCTGGGAGCAGCAGGGGGACTGGGCAGGAGGACAGTGCGGATGACCGGGCAGGGCTGTGATGACTCGGGGCCGGCTACCGGTCCCTGTCTTTGAGAAGGCCACGGAGGACATGGAGAGGCAGCTGGCGGACACGCCCTCCTCCCTGACAGAGGGGTTGATACCACAGGCATCCCGAGAAACAGGTGCTGAGATTGCCGGGCAAGACCTCCGACACCACCCGGAACAATGTCCCAGGGGGTTGTTCACCGGACAGTGGTCCAGGAGCTGGAGCCCACGGAAGCCAAGGCCGAGGGTGGGAAGGATGGGGCTGGGTGTTTGTGGTGTGTGGGGACGGGTCGGTGCGGCCCCACCAGAGGCTGGTGTGGGGCCAGAAGAAATGACTGGGCACAGAGCAACCAGCGGGTAGACTACAGTTAGGGAAACGTCCCTGTGAGGGTTCCTTCCCGGTGTTGCTTCTCTGGGAGGCCCTTGGCTGGGCTCTCTCTCTGCAAAAGCCCACAGAGAGTAAGCACGTGGGTGAGCTTAACTCCTCTCACAGCTGCTCCACCACCTGAGGAGCTAGAGCCAGCTCTGGAGGGACAGGTAGTGCCTGCAGTGACTTCAGGAGGAGACCAGGAGCCAGCAGGTGACCCGGCACCTGCCCACGGAGAGCCTGGCGCTGTCTAGGAAGAAATGGCACCTGCTCTTGCCCCAGCCCCTGCCCCTGCTACAGTTCCTGCCCCTCCCCTTTCCCCCACCCCAACTCCTGCCCCTGCCTCAGACCCGATCCTGCCCTTGCACTTGCCCCTTCCCTTTCCCCTGCCTCTGCCCCTGCTTGTGCCCCTGCCCCTGCCCCTGCCTCTGTTCCTGCTCCTGCCCCTGCCAGAGCCACTGTCCCTGACCCAGATCCTACCCTTGCTCCTGCCCCTGTCCGTACTCCTCTCAGAGCTGCTGCCCCTTCCCCTGCCCCTGCCAGGGGTCCCGTTCCTGCCCCTGCCCCAGATCCTGTCCCTGCTCCTGCCCTGGATCCTGCACCTGCCACTACTGTTGACCCTGTCCCTCCCCTTGCCCCTGCCCCTGACCCTGCTCTTACCTCTGTCCCTGCCCCTGTCGCTGCCCCTATCCTGAGCCCTGCCCCTACTCCTGCTCCTGCAGGGCTCCCACAGCCACATCCAGAGCCCACAGCCCTGCAGGAGAGTTCCTTGTACAATCACCCTTAGTTCCATCGCCGGAACCCGAGACCCCACACGATTGTTTCATTCTCTCCCACTGTGTTCTTTCTCTCTGGTACATATAACTGTTATTTTATCCTTCCATGTCCTATATACTGTTTATTATTTGTTTTAAATAAAATTACTTTTTTTCAATTGAACACATCATGAGCATTAAGTACATGCCCAATGCTGTGCCACCACACCCCAGAACATTGCTGCAGATTATCTCATTCCCCAAAGGAGTCCCCAGACCAGAAGCCCTCCCTGCCCATTTCTCCAACAGCCCAGACCCCGGCAACCCTTAAGCTACTTTCTCTCTCTGTTCCTTTACCTATCCTTGATGTTTCTGTAAGTGGAATCATTCAATAGGACCTTTTTGTTTGCCCTCCTCTTTTCAAAGGGGACTTGTTTCCTTCTGTGTTTGTTTGTCATTCAATTTCCCTTATTTGATATTGAAATCCCCGATGGATTACACATCAGATGTAATCATAGAGGCCACTTGAGGAATTATGGGCACCATCTCGGGGCCGAGACCCCTGGTCCTGCTGGGACACCACAGCCTGACCCCAGACAGGACAGAGATGGTTTCTCCTGTGACCCACACAGAAACCAGGGAAATGCCAAAAGCTGGAAGACACACCACAAAGGGAAACCATTGCTCAAAACCCAAGGCCAGAGAAAGGTTTCCCATGCCTCTGGTCCAAATAATACACCAAGTTCCTGGGTTCCACAGGGACACCAAACGCATGTAAGTCCAAGGGGGGAAGACAGGCACGTGGGGAGTCAGAGATGCGGGAGCTCCCGGGGAAGGACCCTGGCATAGGAAACCCCATGGAGGTAGTGCTGGTCACCCTTAGACTGGCAGGTGTCTGGTCTGGGGACCAGCAGCTCTGGGGAGAACGTGAAGAAGTGAAGATCCCCAGCGGGTACCATGGAACGAAGTGTGACTGACACCCCTGTCTCGGAGAACAGTGTGCAGCACCCATACTAGGCCGCAGGTAGACCCATCACCTACTATGTTCAGCTTTGGGCCCACCCCCACAAAATCTGTCTCGGTTTTTCACAGATGTGTTTTCAGGAGTGTTCATCACAGCCATGGTGGAGAGAGCAGGGAATACAACAACACTAATGCACAAGGAGATGGATGGGATCCACAGAACCAGTCCTCATGATAGAGGATAGATAGTGTCCTGTAGGCACTGTCACAATTTGATTCGGGGCACAGGATCTGGGAACCACTCCTGAGACCCCTCCTGCCACTCTGTTTCTGGGAACATTCAGAGTTGGAGGGGGAGGAGTTGGAGAGGATCCAGGATGACAGAGGGCCAGGGAGAAGGAAGGTCAGCCCTGGGAGGACCTGAGCCAACATCCAGGGCCCGGGCTGTGGTGTCCTCGGACCTCACCCCAAATAAGGGCTCCTAATGGGTGGACCCAACTTCTGTGGTTTCCCTCCATCCCTCCCCCTCACTCCCTCACTCCTTCCCCCTTTCCTCCCTCATTCAGCAGAGGATCTGGGGTCCCTGCTGTCTACTGAGCACTGGGGCTTCATCAGTGAGCACCCCCAACCCACATGGTCACGTCCACTGTGGGAGGTGACAGGGGTCGGTCCTCAGGGCTAGGAGTGGTGATGAGAACCAAGAATCTGCTCCTGAAACAGAGGCCAGTTGCACAAAGAAAAGAATGGAGAGATCTATGCTTAGCACTTCCTCTAGAAAATCTAGTCCGTCCTGAAAAGTGATGAAGAGCAAGTATACCCTAGACTTCCTGCAATGTGAGTTCTAGTGGCAGGTATGCACTGATTCCTAGAACTAACAAAGTAAATTATCCAGTGTCGACTGGGTGTTGTGACCTAACGTTTCTGACAAAATGACAGCATTTCAGCCAACATCTCCAGGGCTTCTGAGTTTTCCCAAGGGTCTCTGCGATCCTCTGATCCTTCCATCAACCTCCTTGGGAAGCTCTGTCTTCTTTTACTTGTGCCTGCCTCTTCTGGGACCCTTCTGTGGCCTTCTCGACAGGGCCCCCACCAGGAGTCCCCTGCCAGTACTCCCTGTGCCCCGTGGCCTGGCGCCCGCATCCCGTGGAGGTCCTGTGAGCCAGGTGCATTGTGCAAAGCCTGTGCACTCCCTCTGGTGTTACAGGGCATCTCCCTTGCAGCAGCCTTCATCTTCCTGCACTGGGTCTCCTCTGAGCAGTCTGTGAGGCCGGACTGTGCCCATGTCATGGGCACGGAAGCAAGAGTCCAGAATTTTCAGACGACCTGTTCCCAGTCCCAGTGTGTGGAGACTGGGCCAAGGATGGTCAGCAAGCAGAGGAGGACTTGGGCCCAAGGAGCCTGAGGGAGGATGTGGCACAGTGAGCCTGTAGGAGAGCGAGCACCATGGGAACCTGGCGCTCAGGCCTGCTGGGAGAACACGTCCCACCCTCACTGGTTTTGTCTCCAGGGCTGGAGGTTGTCAGGGTATCCACCGTCCGAGGCTGCAGGCTGGCAGTGCCTGGCAGGAGAGGAGGCAGCTGCTGCAGGAGAGAGGCCTCGGCAGAGAGGAGGGGGCAGGCACTCCCCCATCAGCAGGTGCACTGGGGCGGGCGAGGGGGCATCTGCAGACAGCAGTGCTTGCAGCTGGGGTCTTCACACAGACCCCTCCTCAGGCTCAGCAAAAGCTTGTCTTGATGGCCTTTGTCCCCCAAATACAATGTCTGGCCCAGGACACCCCTCAAGCCCCGACTCCCAATCCTTTGTACTCAGCTCAAGTGACAAGAAATGGCCAGTAGTTTAGGTGGTGTTGGGTGCACGGGGACATTTGTATTTCTGGCATGTGCTGTAAGGTTGCTGGCATTTTAAAGATCTCAGGGCTTTGATTCATAAACAGTAGGATGCCAGGAACCCCAGACAGCTTTCTGCACACCTTCTTCTGTGTGTTGCAGCCCTCCCATCCCACCATCGCTGCTCAGAATCCTTCCAGGTCACAGACCCACAGTCTTGGGACCTCAGATGTCTCAGACGATGTGCCTTCAAAAAGCAATCCCGGTGGGGCAGCGGGAAACACTGCGGATTGCAGCAAATCTGCCTCCCAGAAACTGAGGGTACTGCTGGACGAGCTGTCTGAAAACAGCCAGCTCAGGGTTCCAGGAAGATACCAGAGGCACAGGAGTAACTGAGGAGCATCTGAAGGTCAGGTAGGGGCTGTCACAGCTTCCAGACCCTTCTTCACTAAAGCTCCTCATTCCTCAGCCTTTCTTCCAGTGATTCTGCTTGGTTTCTATTTGCCCCAACTGTTATCCATTGCCTTAGGCAGCAGAGACTCACGTATTCCTCTAAATGTTTTGGACATTGAATGTCCTCCAGTAGCCACTTCACTACTGGGAGAGTTGGTAGCAAGCAAGAAGTCCCAGAGGACTCCAAGGGTCTGGACTTTGTGTTTCCCTCTCCTGAGATAGGGACACCTTTGGGAGGTGCAGGTGGTCCGCTGGCAGAGGGGGGCAGGCACCTGACGTGGACCGATGGTGGTAGTTGAGGCCCGAGGCCCCCGGAGTATGTGCCTGGCATCTGGACTGAGCAGGTCTTCAAGGCTGCAGATTGGCTGGGATCATCTTCAGGCTGAGGAGGAAGGTGAGGGGAGCAGAGGGGACTGAGGAGGTTCGGCTTAGACAGAAGAGGGCTGAGCCACAGTTTTGGTGGGAAAGTGGGTCAGATTCAGGTTCACAGGGACAGACCTTGAGGACATTATGCCATGTGAAATAAGCCAGTCCCTAAAGGACCGACACCGGAGCACCCCACATGGGAGGGATGGACAGCACTCCCATTCACAGAGGTGGAAGAAGCTGCTGGGTGCCAGGGTTGGGGAATGGGAATGGGGGGTTAGGGTCTCATGGGTAAAAGTTCATTTTGGGATGATTAAAATATGGCAATGGATGGAGGTGGCAGGTGCAGAACAGTGAATGTACTTATTGCCACTGAATTGTGCGTTGAAATGTGTTTCACAGTATCAGTTGTATCTCCATTATACTACAATAGGAAAATAATGAGTCAGGAGGATGGGGCCATCATGAGTCCCTGGAGGGCCCAGGAGCAGGCAGCCTGTATCTTAGTTCTCGCTTTAACGCTCTGCACCTTGTTGGTGACTGAGGTCACAGTAGGCACTCAGTAAATGCTTGCTAAGGCACAGTGCAAGCAGATGGTCCAGAGAGAGTGTACCTGTACAAAACCCACTGGTGGGCACTGAGGCATCCCAAGGGGACGCGCATCTATACGGAAGGAGTGCCCACATTTCAGAAACACCAGCGCAGAAATAGCCATTTAAACTCAAGGCAGGAACCATAAATAACCCAGAGGGCTCCGTGCTCCTGGAGGCCAAGCTAGTGGCCATGGCCAAGGCCTCTGGTGGTCAGGGGCCTGTGGGACTGAGAGGTAGCTCAGTGCACCCCTGAACCTGAAGCCCCATGGCCACGGTGAGGTGTAAGGACTGGGAGGGAATACCTGGCCAGGGCCCATTCTGGCTCCATGGCTGCTACAGGGCTGCTCCCAGACCCACCAGTCAGTGTCCGTTTAGAACCAGGGAGAAAACCTTTTCCCTCCATTTTTCTTTTTAAAGATGGTTGCTCAGCATTGACACAGAAAAACATCCAACATAAAACTAGAGCCATTCACAGCTGCAAATGCCCAGAAGTAATCAAAATGTGGTGACCACAAGAGAGGAACTTATGCCCCCAGGCAGGCCTCTTGCGTGCAGGGGTGGCTGGGGCGCTGGTGTGCCTGTGCAAGCAGTACTGGGCTCCACAGTTTCCCTCAAGGGCACAGAAGTAGGAACCTGCTCTGACGGCTCTGCTCAAGCCAGCACCCCCTGATGGAGACGGGGGCAGACCCTCATGAGTTCCGGGTATCCTAGTGATTCTTGGGCACGCCCAAATCTCAGCTTTTTCATGACCCAGGGAATGATGGAGGGCCAGCCCAGCAGCTTCGGGTCCCGCAGGTCCTCTGGGGCCAGCTCAGCAGCTTCGGGTGCTGGGGGTCCTCCAGTGGACAGGCCTGCAGCCTCAGGTCCCTCATGGCCTCCGGGGACAGGCCCGCATGAGTTCTTGGTGTCCTGGTGATTCTTGGGCACACCCATGAATCTCAGCTTCTTCATGACCTGGGGAATGATGGGGTGCTAGCCCAGCAGCCTTGAGTCCCGAAGGTCCTCTGGGGCCAGCCCAGCAGCTGCGGGTGCTGCGGATCCTCCAGGGGACAGCCCTGCAGCCTCAGGTCCCTCATGGCCTCCGGGGACAGGCCCTCATGAGTTCTTGGTGTCCTGGTGATTCTTGGGCACAGCCCTGAATCTCAGCTTCTTCATGACCCAGGGAAAGATGGGGGGACGGCCCTGCAGCCTCAGGTCCCGCATGGCCTCTGGGCGCAGGCCCTCATGAGTTCTGGGTGTCCTGGTGATTCTTGGACATGGCCCGAATCTCAGATTCTTCATGACCAGAGCCAACCCAGCAGCCGTGCGTCCCACATATCCTCTGGGGCCAGCCCCTCATGAGTTCTGGTGTCGGGAGCCATGAGCAACAAAGGGGTTAATCGGGTAGAGCAAAGG
>NW_027398899.1:0-9536 GCF_003265705.2 Callorhinus ursinus | reverse complement strand
CTCCAGCCCCCCACCTGGAGGATCCTCCTGTACCGCCCTGACAGCCCATTACCAGCATTCCTGGGGGCACAATGCTGAATTTGGGGGATGCCTCTGGGGCTTCTTGCCCCCGCACCTGTGCCTGGGGTAGCAGGAACCTGGAGGACCCTCCCAAACGATCCTGATGGATCATTACCACCATCCCTGAGGACATGGGACACAATGCTGAAGTTGGAGGCCTGCTCTGGGACTTCTTGCCACCGCACCTGTGCCTGGGGGGATCAGGAACCTGGAGGGCCCACCCAGAGGATCACAACGGTCCATTACCACCATCCCCCTGAGGACATGGGGCACAATGCTGAAGTTGGAGGACGGCTCTGGGGCTTGTTGCCACCACACCTGTGCCTGGGGGAGCAGGAACCTGAAGGGCCCTCCCAGAAGATCATAACGGACCATTACCACCATCCCCCTGAGGACATGGGGCAAAATGCTAAGTTGCAGTCCCTTGGTCCTGAAACCAGCAAGAAGGGAGCTCCAAGGGCAGAGAGGAGACTCCAGGAGGATTCCCATCCAGGGAAAGAAGACCCACAGGGGGGCGCTGAAGCAGCCAGCCCCACCGACCCACAGGCCATTTGCACAGGATAACCTGTCTCACTCCCTTAGCACTTTGTCCGTCTTCATGTGTGGACAGTGACTGGCCCACTCAGTGCTGGTGCACTTCCAGAGGAGGACTAGAACCTTTTCAGTGCTTGCTCGTGGGTCAGAGGACCAACGCCCAAAGAAGCAGAGGATATCCCTCTTCTTCCGGAGCTGGGGAAGGCAGCCACCGTCCTGGGGGCAGGACTGGGTCCAGGAGTGTGTTCTTTCTGAAACCCCAGGCTTCAGTGGGTGTTGCTATGCCTGAAAAAGGCCCACTCAGCCCCAGAGTCAGGAGCAGTGAGGGGCTGTCTCCAACCCTAGCCCAGGATCACGACCCGAAACCATCCTGTCTTTGGGAGGACAGGTCTCCTGCAGGAGCCAGGGAAGGGACTGGCCCCTCTCCCCTCCCTGGTCTAGGATGCCCGGGACCTGCAAGAGCTCTTCATCTGAGGAGGAGTCATGGAGAGCAAGTGTGTCTCGTCAGCCCAGCAGGTGAAATAACCAAACCCCAACCCTCAGGTCCTAACAGCAGCAGAATTTCAATGTACTGTTTGGGGGCAGCCTCCTCCCCTCTTACATGGCCTTGGTTAACCCCAAGGAACGGCGAGGCTCTGTGCCCAGCTTACGTCGATCACCAGCACTCCACATGTTCCTGCCTTGGGAGGGATCATTCAGCATCACCCCATTGCACAGAGGAGGAGAGTGAGGCCCAGACAGGGGAGGTAAATGGCTCCAGTCCCAGAGCTCGTCAGCAGTGAAGCTGGAAAGCCAGCCCTCCAGAGCCCCTGCTAGACCAGCCAGAGACTCCCTGAGTTGAAAGTGAGCCCTCCCTTGCCTGACCAGCCACGCACTGGCCCCTGACCTTCATGGTGGCCTGTTCTTGACGCTGAAGGTGAGCTGGCTGACTAGGAGGAGGAGTCCAGCTGGTGGGACAGGCTTTAGCTACAGGACAGAGTGACACATCTGAGCTAGCAGGAGGCACACTCTGGACTCCCTCCCGGAGCCTGCCTGGGAACTGGGATCTGGGTGCCTTAGGGGCCAGCACACAACAAGGCCTGCACTGAGCAGGGAGCCATGGCCCCCAGGGAGAGACCACTCTGCCCTCTCCCCGTTCCTGCCTGGCCTCACCCCTCCTCATTGTGGGGCTGCAGGACCCGGAACTAGGCCCCAAAGGAATGGCTCGTTTCCAACGTGTAATTATTTTGCAGGCCCCGGAGCCCCTGGATTTCCTGGGACCAGAGGGAGGAGTGGCTGTGGACCAGGACTGGGCTGAGGAGGATGCAGGGCCTTGTGGAGAGTGAAGGATGGGGCAGGAGTCGAGTCCCGAGGCCACTGCTCATGTCTAAAAAGTGCTGAAATTCCTGAATGCCCATGGGGTCCCTCATTACAGTAACGACCCCCTTCACACTCGGGCATCCTGCTGGTGGGCCCCTCCTCCCCGGGTTCCATCCCGCCCCTCTGACTCCAGCCAGGGCTGCAGCCAGGGACAGGCTGGACCTCTGTGCCAGATCCCTTTGCACACCTGGCCATGAC
The DNA here is from genome assembly GCF_003265705.2 of Callorhinus ursinus. Lineage (NCBI taxonomy): Eukaryota > Metazoa > Chordata > Mammalia > Carnivora > Otariidae > Callorhinus > Callorhinus ursinus. Next base: position 7,385 of record NW_027398899.1, on the reverse strand, counting down.
ACACCTGGCTAGCCTTCTTGGTGGGGAGGCCTGTGTGCCTGGTGCACCTGTCCCACACCTACCCCTGGAGGAGCGGCCACGTTCAAGCGTTTCCAAGTCCAACACTCAGGGACCGTTGGGAACCTGGGTCAAGAGAGGCAGGGTAACACTAGGAGGCCCAGACCCGGCCACCCAGCCCCACTTGCTCCGATCTGCCCTGTGTAGCTCCAGGTGCCCTCCCTGTGTGTGTGTCTGTTTCTGTGTGTGAGAGTGTGTGTGCGTGTGTGCATGTGTGTGTGTCGGTGTGAGTGTGTGCGTGTGTGCGTCTGTGTCTGTTTGTGAGTGTGTGTGTGTGTGCATGTGTGTGGATGGGGGTTTGTGTCTGTGCATGTGTGTGTGAGTGTGTGCGTATGTGTGTGAGTGTGTGTGTAAAGAGGGGTTATGGGGGTGGGGCCACCCCGAGCAGGAGCAGGCTGATGAGGGGTCAGATACCCAGTGGGTAAGTCATGTTCAAGGTCAAGGCTGGCTGTGTGGGATGGGATGTACGGGCGCTGCCCCTTCTGCCCAAAAAGTTTATCCCGATAACCCTGCAGGGATGGGTCACTGCTTCCCGGGTGCAGGGCTGTGCACGCACAGGTGCGTGTCTGATCTGGGAGCAGCAGAGGGACTGGGCAGGAGGACAGTGCGGATGACCGGGCAGGGCTGTGATGACTCGGGGCCGGCTACCGGTCCCTGTCTTTGAGAAGGCCACGGAGGACATGGAGAGGCAGCTGGCGGACACGCCCTCCTCCCTGACAGAGGGGTTGATACCACAGGCATCCCGAGAAACAGGTGCTGAGATTGCCGGGCAAGACCTCCGACACCACCCGGAACAATGTCCCAGGGGGTTGTTCACCGGACAGTGGTCCAGGAGCTGGAGCCCACGGAAGCCAAGGCCGAGGGTGGGAAGGATGGGGCTGGGTGTTTGTGGTGTGTGGGGACGGGTCGGTGCGGCCCCACCAGAGGCTGGTGTGGGGCCAGAAGAAATGACTGGGCACAGAGCAACCAGCGGGTAGACTACAGTTAGGGAAACGTCCCTGTGAGGGTTCCTTCCCGGGTGTTGCTTCTCTGGGAGGCCCTTGGCTGGGCTCTCTCTCTGCAAAAGCCCACAGAGAGTAAGCACGTGGGTGAGCTTAACTCCTCTCACAGCTGCTCCACCACCTGAGGAGCTAGAGCCAGCTCTGGAGGGACAGGTAGTGCCTGCAGTGACTTCAGGAGGAGACCAGGAGCCAGCAGGTGACCCGGCACCTGCCCACGGAGAGCCTGGCGCTGTCTAGGAAGAAATGGCACCTGCTCTTGCCCCAGCCCCTGCCCCTGCTACAGTTCCTGCCCCTCCCCTTTCCCCCACCCCAACTCCTGCCCCTGCCTCAGACCCGATCCTGCCCTTGCACTTGCCCCTTCCCTTTCCCCTGCCTCTGCCCCTGCTTGTGCCCCTGCCCCTGCCCCTGCCTCTGTTCCTGCTCCTGCCCCTGCCAGAGCCACTGTCCCTGACCCAGATCCTACCCTTGCTCCTGCCCCTGTCCGTACTCCTCTCAGAGCTGCTGCCCCTTCCCCTGCCCCTGCCAGGGGTCCCGTTCCTGCCCCTGACCCAGATCCTGTCCCTGCTCCTGTCCTGGATCCTGCACCTGCCACTACTGCTGACCCTGTCCCTCCCCTTGCCCCTGCCCCTGCTCTTACCTCTGTCCCTGCCCCTGTCGCTGCCCCTATCCTGAGCCCTGCCCCTACTCCTGCTCCTGCAGGGCTCCCACAGCCACATCCAGAGCCCACAGCCCTGCAGGAGAGCTCCTTGTACAATCACCCTTAGTTCCATCGCCGGAACCCGAGACCCCACACGATTGTTTCATTCTCTCCCACTGTGTTCTTTCTCTCTGGTACATATAACTGTTATTTTATCCTTCCATGTCCTATATACTGTTTATTATTTGTTTTAAATAAAATTACTTTTTTTCAATTGAACACATCATGAGCATTAAGTACATGCCCAATGCTGTGCCACCACACCCCAGAACATTGCTGCAGATTATCTCATTCCCCAAAGGAGTCCCCAGACCAGAAGCCCTCCCTGCCCATTTCTCCAACAGCCCAGACCCCGGCAACCCTTAAGCTGCTTTCTCTCTCTGTTCCTTTACCTATCCTTGATGTTTCTGTAAGTGGAATCACTCAATAGGACCTTTTTGTTTGCCCTCCTCTTTTCAAAGGGGACTCGTTTCCTTCTGTGTTTGTTTGTCATTCAATTTCCCTTATTTGATATTGAAATCCCCGATGGATTACACATCAGATGTAATCATAGAGGCCACTTGAGGAATTATGGGCACCATCTCGGGGCCGAGACCCCTGGTCCTGCTGGGACACCACAGCCTGACCCCAGACAGGACAGAGATGGTTCCTCCTGTGACCCACACAGAAACCAGGGAAATGCCAAAAGCTGGAAGACACACCACAAAGGGAAACCATTGCTCAAAACCCAAGGCCAGAGAAAGGTTTCCCATGCCTCTGGTCCAAATAATACACCAAGTTCCTGGGTTCCACAGGGACACCAAACGCATGTAAGTCCAAGGGGGGAAGACAGGCACGTGGGGAGTCAGAGATGCAGGAGCTCCCGGGGAAGGATCCTGGCATAGGAAACCCCATGGAGGTAGTGCTGGTCACCCTTAGACTGGCAGGTGTCTGGTCTGGGGACCAGCAGCTCTGGGGAGAACGTGAAGAAGTGAAGATCCCCAGCGGGTACCATGGAACGAAGTGTGACTGACACCCCTGTCTCGGAGAACAGTGTGCAGCACCCATACTAGGCCGCAGGTAGACCCATCACCTACTATGTTCAGCTTTGGGCCCACCCCCACAAAATCTGTCTCGGTTTTTCACAGATGTGTTTTCAGGAGTGTTCATCACAGCCATGGTGGAGAGAGCAGGGAATACAACAACACTAATGCACAAGGAGATGGATGGGATCCACAGAACCAGTCCTCATGATAGAGGATAGATAGTGTCCTGTAGGCACTGTCACAATTTGATTCGGGGCACAGGATCTGGGAACCACTCCTGAGACCCCTCCTGCCACTCTGTTTCTGGGAACATTCAGAGTTGGAGGGGGAGGAGTTGGAGAGGATCCAGGATGACAGAGGGCCAGGGAGAAGGAAGGTCAGCCCTGGGAGGACCTGAGCCAACATCCAGGGCCCGGGCTGTGGTGCCCTCGGACCTCACCCCAAATAAGGGCTCCTAATGGGTGGACCCAACTTCTGTGGTTTCCCTCCATCCCTCCCCCTCACTCCCTCACTCCTTCCCCCTTTCCTCCCTCATTCAGCAGAGGATCTGGGGTCCCTGCTGTCTACTGAGCACTGGGGCTTCATCAGTGAGCACCCCCAACCCACATGGTCACGTCCACTGTGGGAGGTGACAGGGGTCAGTCCTCAGGGCTAGGAGTGGTGATGAGAACCAAGAATCTGCTCCTGAAACAGAGGCCAGTTGCACAAAGAAAAGAATGGAGAGACCGATGCTTAGCACTTCCTCTAGAAAATCTAGTCCGTCCTGAAAAGTGATGAAGAGCAAGTATACCCTAGACTTCCTGCAATGTGAGTTCTAGTGGCAAGTATGCACTGATTCCTAGAACTAACAAAGTAAATTATCCAGTGTCGACTGGGTGTTGTGACCTAACGTTTCTGACAAAATGACAGCATTTCAGCCAACATCTCCAGGACTTCTGAGTTTTCCCAAGGGTCTCTGCGATCCTCTGATCCTTCCATCAACCTCCTTGGGAAGCTCTGTCTTCTTTTACTTGTGCCTGCCTCTTCTGGGACCCTTCTGTGGCCTTCTCGACAGGGCCCCCACCAGGAGTCCCCTGCCAGTACTCCCTGTGCCCCGTGGCCTGGCGCCCGCATCCCGTGGAGGTCCTGTGAGCCAGGTGCATTGTGCAAAGCCTGTGCACTCCCTCTGGTGTTACAGGGCATCTCCCTTGCAGCAGCCTTCATCTTCCTGCACTGGGTCTCCTCTGAGCAGTCTGTGAGGCCGGACTGTGCCCATGTCATGGGCACGGAAGCAAGAGTCCAGAATTTTCAGACGACCTGTTCCCAGTCCCAGTGTGTGGAGACTGGGCCAAGGATGGTCAGCAAGCAGAGGAGGACTTGGGCCCAAGGAGCCTGAGGGAGGATGTGGCACAGTGAGCCTGTAGGAGAGTGAGCACCATGGGAGCCTGGCGCTCAGGCCTGCTGGGAGAACACGTCCCACCCTCACTGGTTTTGTCTCCAGGGCTGGAGGTTGTCAGGGTATCCACCGTCCGAGGCTGCAGGCTGGCAGTGCCTGGCAGGAGAGGAGGCAGCTGCTGCAGCAGAGAGGCCTCAGCAGAGAGGAGGGGGCAGGCACTCCCCCATCAGCAGGTGCACTGGGGCGGGCGAGGGGGCATCTGCAGACAGCAGTGCTTGCAGCTGGGGTCTTCACACAGACCCCTCCTCAGGCTCAGCAAAAGCTTGTCTTGATGGCCTTTGTCCCCCAAATACAATGTCTGGCCCAGGACACCCCTCAAGCCCCGACTCCCAATCCTTTGTACTCAGCTCAAGTGACAAGAAATGGCCAGTAGTTTAGGTGGTGTTGGGTGCACGGGGACATTTGTATTTCTGGCATGTGCTGTAAGGTTGCTGGCATTTTAAAGATCTCAGGGCTTTGATTCATAAACAGTAGGATGCCAGGAACCCCAGACAGCTTTCTGCACACCTTCTTCTGTGTGTTGCAGCCCTCCCATCCCACCATCGCTGCTCAGAATCCTTCCAGGTCACAGACCCACAGTCTTGGGACCTCAGATGTCCCAGACGATGTGCCTTCAAAAAGCAATCCCGGTGGGGCAGCGGGAAACACTGCGGATTGCAGCAAATCTGCCTCCCAGAAACTGAGGGTACTGCTGGACGAGCTGTCTGAAAACAGCCAGCTCAGGGTTCCAGGAAGATACCAGAGGCACAGGAGTAACTGAGGAGCATCTGAAGGTCAGGTAGGGGCTGTCACAGCTTCCAGACCCTTCCTCACTAAAGCTCCTCATTCCTCAGCCTTTCTTCCAGTGATTCTGCTTGGTTTCTATTTGCCCCAACTGTTATCCATTGCCTTAGGCAGCAGAGACTCACGTATTCCTCTAAATGTTTTGGACATTGAATGTCCTCCAGTAGCCACTTCACTACTGGGAGAGTTGGTAGCAAGCAAGAAGTCCCAGAGGACTCCAAGGGTCTGGACTTTGTGTTTCCCTCTCCTGAGATAGGGACACCTTTGGGAGGTGCAGGTGGTCCGCTGGCAGAGGGGGGCAGGCACCTGACGTGGACCGATGGTGGTAGTTGAGGCCCGAGGCCCCCGGAGTATGTGCCTGGCATCTGGACTGAGCAGGTCTTCAAGGCTGCAGATTGGCTGGGATCATCTTCAGGCTGAGGAGGAAGGTGAGGGGAGCAGAGGGGACTGAGGAGGTTCGGCTTAGACAGAAGAGGGCTGAGCCACAGTTTTGGTGGGAAAGTGGGTCAGGTTCAGGCTCACAGGGACAGACCTTGAGGCCATTATGCCATGTGAAATAAGCCAGTCCCTAAAGGACCGACACCGGAGCACCCCACTTGTGAGGGATGGACAGCACTCCCATTCACAGAGGTGGAAGAAGCTGCTGGGTGCCAGGGTTGGGGAATGGGAATGGGGGGTTAGGGTCTCGTGGGTAAAAGTTCATTTTGGGATGATTAAAATATGGCAATGGATGGAGGTGGCAGGTGCAGAACAGTGAATGTACTTATTGCCACTGAATTGTGCATTGAAATGTGTTTCACAGTATCAGTTGTATCTCCATTATACTACAATAGGAAAATAATGAGTCAGGAGGATGGGGCCATCATGAGTCCCTGGAGGGCCCAGGAGCAGGCAGCCTGTATCTTAGTTCTCGCTTTAGCGCTCTGCACCTTGTTGGTGACTGAGGTCACAGTAGGCACTCAGTAAATGCTTGCTAAGGCACAGTGCAAGCAGATGGTCCAGAGAGAGTGTACATGTACAAAACCCACTGGTGGGCACTGAGGCATCCCAAGGGGACGCGCATCTATACGGAGGGAGTGCCCACATTTCAGAAACACCAGCGCAGAAATAGCCATTTAAACTCAAGGCAGGAACCATAAATAACCCAGAGGGCTCCGTGCTCCTGGAGGCCAAGCTAGTGGCCATGGCCAAGGCCTCTGGTGGTCAGGGGCCTGTGGGACTGAGAGGTAGCTCAGTGCACCCCTGAACCTGAAGCCCCATGTCCACGGTGAGGTGTAAGGACTGGGAGGGAATACCTGGCCAGGGCCCATTCTGGCTCCATGGCTGCTACAGGGCTGCTCCCAGGCCCACCAGTCAGTGTCCGTTTAGAACCAGGGAGAAAACCTTTTCCCTCAATTTTTCTTTTTAAAGATGGTTGCTCAGCATTGACACAGAAAAACATCCAACATAAAACTAGAGCCATTCACAGCTGCAAATGCCCAGAAGTAATCAAAATGTGGTGACCACAAGAGAGGAACTTATGCCTCCAGGCAGGCCTCTTGCGTGCAGGGGTGGCTGGGGCGCTGGTGTGCCTGTGCAAGCAGTACTGGGCTCCACAGTTTCCCTCAAGGGCACAGAAGTAGGAACCTGCTCTGACGGCTCTGCTCAAGCCAGCACCCCCTGATGGAGACGGGGGCAGACCCTCATGAGTTCCGGGTATCCTAGTGATTCTTGGGCACGCCCAAATCTCAGCTTTTTCATGACCCAGGGAATGATGGAGGGCCAGCCCAGCAGCTTCGGGTCCCGCAGGTCCTCTGGGGCCAGCTCAGCAGCTTCGGGTGCTGGGGGTCCTCCAGTGGACAGGCCTGTAGCCTCAGGTCCCTCATGGCCTCCGGGGACAGGCCCGCATGAGTTCTTGGTGTCCTGGTGATTCTTGGGCACACCCATGAATCTCAGCTTCTTCATGACCTGGGGAATGATGGGGGCTAGCCCAGCAGCCTTGAGTCCCGAAGGTCCTCTGGGGCCAGCCCAGCAGCTGCGGGTGCTGCAGATCCTCCAGGGGACAGCCCTGCAGCCTCAGGTCCCTCATGGCCTCCAGGGACAGGCCCTCATGAGTTCTTGGTGTCCTGGTGATTCTTGGGCACAGCCCTGAATCTCAGCTTCTTCATGACCCAGGGAAAGATGGGGGGACGGCCCTGCAGCCTCAGGTCCCGCATGGCCTCTGGGCGCAGGCCCTCATGAGTTCTGGGTGTCCTGGTGATTCTTGGACATGGCCCGAATCTCAGATTCTTCATGACCAGAGCCAACCCAGCAGCCGTGCGTCCCACATATCCTCTGGGGCCAGCCCCTCATGAGTTCTGGTGTCGGGAGCCATGAGCAACAAAGGGGTTAATCGGGTAGAGCAAAGG
>NW_027398898.1:0-9538 GCF_003265705.2 Callorhinus ursinus | reverse complement strand
GGTCTAAGGGCAGCTCCAGAACAGTTCTGTCCCTGTTCCTTTTCTGTCCTAGGAGAGGAAAACCCCAGAACAGTGAGAGGAGAACCAGCAGTAAGATGAGGCCCTGGATGGCTAATTGGTCTGCCTGTTTTTTCCTTATTTTAACATCCATTTTATTATTGTGCATTTTTATTAGGAAATCACCCATTTCCTCTAGGCTTCCAGTCCGATGCAATAGGTTTCCCTTATTTGACCTTTAATGTCTGTTTTTTTTTAAAGATTTTATTTATTTATTTGACAGAGCGAGCGAGCGAGAGGGAGAGCACAAGCAGGGTGAGCAGCAGGGAGAGGGAGAAGCAGGCTCCCGCGGAGCAGGGAGCCCGATGTGGGGCTCAATCCCAGGACCCCGGGATCATGACCTGAGCCGAAAGCAGACGCTTAACTGACTCAGCCACCCAGGCGCCCCTGATTTCTCCTCTTTTTCTAGATTTCTACAAAATTGTCACAACTAGTGAAGAAATATTGATATGTTATTTTTAGCGGGAGTCCGTATTTTATTCAGGTTCCCCCTGTTCTACCTTTTCTCGCTCCAGGATCCCATGCAGGGCACCACGTGACATGTGCTCATCATGTGTCTTTAGGCTCTCCTTGGCTGTGACAGTTTCTCAGTTTCTCAGACTTGCTTTGTTTCAGTGACCTTGGCAGTGTTGAGGAGGACCGGTCAGGCATTTTGTAGAAAGTCCCCCATTGGGATTTACTTGTTTTCCTCCTGATTAGACTGGGGTTATGGGTTTTGAGGAAGCAGATCAGGGAGGTAAAGTGCTTTGTCATTACTTTACAACAAGGGAACACTTGTCACTGTCCATGTTAACGTTGGTCACCTGCCTGAGGCAGCATTGGTCAGGCTTCCCTACCAGGAAGTTACTCTTTCCCATGTGCAGGAAGACAACTGCCCTGAGCCCCCACTTTAGGAGAGGAGAGTTAGCTCCATTTACTTGATGAATGGTTGAGTATCTACATCTATTGTTGGAATTCTTATAGGAGAGGTCTATGCAATCCTGCTTATAAAAAGCTATGTAATTTGTTAATAAAAAGGCAACAAAGTAATTTAAAAGATCCCAATCCCACTGGCTTCATTGACCAATTCATGAGGCAGGCAGCACCCCATTTAGCAAAAAGAAAGGGGCTCCTTTGAGCTGCGGGGAGGGGAAGGATTTTAAAGGCAGAGAGGGATTGAAAAAAAGAAATTACTAGAAAAGGATGCACTATTTTAGGCAATGTCCCCCGCCTAAGGGGAACAGAAGGGGCCATTCAGTTCATTTTCCAGGTTGACCAGTTAAAGTTTACATGGAGGTGAGGGTGTGTGGAACTGCAGTTAGGTCAGGTAGTAAGTCTTGGTTTGCTGGCTTGGGTTTCTTGACATAGGTGACTCCATTTTGGCCCTGTGGTTTCTTTTTAAAAAATCGTTTATTTGGGGGCACCTGGGTGGCTCAGTCAGTTAAGTGTCATGATCTCAGAGTCTTGGGATCGGGCCCCAAGTCGGGCTCCCTGCTCAGTGGGTGGTCTGCTTCTCCCTCTCTCACTGCCTCTCCCTTCTGCCTCTGCACTCTCTCTCCCTCTCAAATAAATAAATAAAATCTTGAAAAGAATCATTTATTTTTACCAGCGCAGACACCAGGGTAGGTTATGTTCCAGCACCTCAGTGTTTGGTCGCTGGCTCATTCCTCCTTTGGTGATGGAGAGCACTTCCCATTGGCTCCTGCTTTCCATTGACATCATTCCATCTCTGTGGCTCTTTTCTTGGTACTTCCTTACTTTCTGATACGTCAAGATTATCTTGGCTCCTATACTTACTGTCCAAGTTCTAGCGTCAGCAATTTCTTTAAGGAGCTCTGGTTAGTAGAGAATGGTATTAAAGTCTTACACATGGGAGCTAAATGTCCATGCTCAGCGGACAATGCAAGGCAATATATGCCTGTATTCCCACCTATGTCAACATACCTAATGATAAATATTTCTGTGTGGAACCATCTGCGTCCATATTAAGCTAAGGATGAGTTTATACTGATGTCTCCAACCTGGTCCGCCACCACATGGAGATTGTGATCTTCTCCCTTTGCTGATCCGTAACTTCCTACTCTAACAGTGACAAACCTGGCTCTCACCACCGGCCCTTTATTTAATTCATTGCTCCATTCCAGATTACAGATGTGGTGTTTTCAGAACTGTTAGCTACCACTCTGATGGCAGAGAATTTTATCAAATAGAGTCCACTGTATACGTACAGTATATTTTTTCTTTAATCTACAGATTCCATTCATTTCCAGAGTTCCTTAGGTCAGCACCTTTTGTCATACAACCTACAGTGAGGGTTTTTTTTCCCCCCATATGTTTCTAATACAGTTAGATTATGTGTCACGTTCTGTATTCCATTGAAGGGGAGGAAGAAATTGTCCTTGGTCCAAGTTTCTTACGGCGGGATGAAGAAAGAAATTGACATGAGACAGATAAATAGGAGAAAAAAACCTAAAGTGCAATGATGTGCACATGGAGACCCAATAATGAACCTGAGGTCTAAAGAAATGACCAAGGAAGCCAGGTTTTATACTTTTTGGACAAAGAGAAACTACACCTGTGATGAAATCACAGGACAAAGAAAACTTAACCTTGGGAGCTTCGATTAGTAAGGAATTCTAAACAAAATTTGGGCTGGGGTCATAAATTAGTAAAAAGTAACAAGGGTTGTTTATACAGCCTTATGGGCTCCAAATCTCCCATTTCTGGTGATGTCGAAATCTCTTTACCTCCTGGTACAGGGACATCTTCACATGGGAGATTGATTTTCTTTCCAGGGGGACAGAGGAGGGTCTAAGTGTCCTCATTGCATAGGCTGTCTCTTAAGTAACTTTTAATTAAAATGATCTATATGTCACAGTGGCAGATTTGGGGCAGCCTGCCCTTGGCCCCCACACCATCCTGTGACACTCCCACAACTTAAACAGCTTACTTTCAGTAGATTATTATTTACTCTTTGGATGTAGAAATGTTTGTGTTTTTTAAAGATTTTATTTTTAAGTAATCTCCACACCCAACATGGGCCCCGATTTCACAACCCCAAGATCAAGAGTTGCACGCTCCACCGACAGAGCCAACCAGGTGCCACAAAAGGTTTGGGTTTTGACAAATGCATAGTGGCAGGTATAAATCATGAAAATATCACGGAATTCACTCACGGATCCTAATATCATCTCTAGTTTTGCCTTTTCCAGAATCTCCTACAAATCGGGTCACTCAGTGTGCATCCTTTTCAGACTGGATTCTTTCACTTAGAAAAATACATGTAAAGTTCATCCATGTGATTGTATGGGGGTGATGGTTCATTCCTTTTTATTGCTGAAAAGATTAACAGGAGAAAAACAAGTCAAAGTTTAATATCATGCATATGTCCTATATTCATGGGAGATACCCTTGAAGTGGCCAAACTCTCACCCTAAATTCTATCTTCAGCTAAAGACCAAAAGATTTTGGGTGGTGGGAAGGCTAGTTAAGGGATGTTCTCAGGTGAGCACAGTAAACGAGGGTATGGTCGTTACACAACTTTAAGTCTGTGCCTTCTCTTTTGGTAAGAGTTTCTTGAGATTTAGTAATTCTGTTCCTGATACAGAGGGAGAGAGGCTTACAAATGGGGCATTCCTTTATAAGTGTACACTTCACTCACCAAATGGCAACTTTTACCCAATTACCAGAGATTCTCCCATGTCTGCCATTTCTTAAAATTAATCAGCCCAAATATTCCTTGTGCCAAAGAGGTATATTTTGCATGGCATATTCTGCTTCCTTCACATGGATGCACTTAGTTTGCTTATGGATTCATTTATGGAAGGACATCCTGGTTTCTTTAAGTTTGTAACCATTATGAATAGAGCTACCGTGCATAACTGCATGTGAGTTTTTTTCGGAAATAGGTTTTCAAAGCAGTTGTCTAAATACTAGAAGTGCAATTGTTGGATCTTAACATAAGACTTACTTAGGTTTGGAAAAAATGGCCAAAATGTCTTCCGAAGGGACAGTTGCTGCCATTCCTCACCTTCCAGCAATTGGTGTTCTTGTTTTTGGAGTTTAGTATTTGTGATAGGTGTGCAGTGCTGTCTCACTGTTGTTTAAATTTGTACTTTCCTAATGATGATGTCAAACATATTTTTGTATGCTTATTTTGTATCTGTATATCTTCTTTGTCCAGGCATCTGTTCAGATCCTTACCCATTATCAATTAGGATGTTTGTTTCCTTATCGTTGATTTCTGATAGTCTTTTGTATTTTTTGAATACAAATCTTTTACCAGATTTGTGCTTTGCAGATATTTCCTCCCAGTTTGTGGCTTGTCTTTTAGTTTTCTGAGCAAGGTCTTTCACAGAGCAAAAGTATTTTTTTTAAGATTTTATTTATTTATTTGACAGAGAGAGACACAGCAAGAGAGGGAACACAAGCAGGGGGAGCGGGAGAGGGAGAAGCAGGCTCCCCACTGAGCAGGGAGCCCGATGTAGGGCTCGTTCCCAGGATCCTGAGATCATGACCTGAGCCGAAGGCAGCCGCTTAACCGACTGAGCCACGCAGGCACCCCCTTTATTTTGATAGTTTTACATTTTAAATTTATCTACAATTTTGGATGAATTTTGGTATAAGTTTTAAAGCCTGTGTCTGCATTTCACTTAATTCCGTATGGTTTCTAATTAATAGTTTCTATTTCTGGGGAAGTCAGGGGATTATTGGACTCCATTTCAGTTCAAATTTCCCAAATGTAATGGATTCAGCTGGACCCCAGAAGGGTCAGGTGCCTCCACGCAACTGAGTGCACCGCATCCTGCACTGCCCCCACCTCCCGCAGGGGGCGCCCAAGTCCCGCTCCGCTACCCGTGGGGGGCATGCGCGCTCAGACCTCCTCCTCCGGTGGGAGGACAGGTGTTCCAAGGCCTCGGGACCGACCCACTGTGCTGACGCCCAGGCTTCGGGAGGACTTGGGGCCTCAGCCACAGTCAGGAGCCGGTCCCCTCAAGACCCGCTGTGGAGACTTCGGAGGACGTGGGGTCGCGTCCACGCTGACAGGAACTAGGCCTCCTCTGGACCCGCTGTGGAGACTTCGGGAGGACGCGGGGCCGCGTCCACGCTGACAGGGGCCGGGCCTCCTCAGGACTCGCCCAGGGAGGAAAAGGTGAGGAGAAGCCGCCTGAGCGGGGGCTGCGGAGGGGGTGCGAGCTCACAGGTCCCCCCAGAGGAAGGGCGCGCTGTGTGGTCACCGGGGCTTTGTGCGCCGTGAAGCAGGGTCCCGCGCGGTGCTGTGCGCAGGGCTGTCGGGTCTCCCCTTCCTGGGCTCGGATCCGCTCGGTGGTCCCGGGGTCTGTGTTTACGCGCCCCTCGGATTCGGTTCTGGGGCTCCTCAGCCAGGCTGCGGTCAGGCAGCGGACCCCCGCCGCGGCGCTCGTGCTCCCCGGGCCTCGGCCCTGCGTGTCCTCCCCGCGGCCGCACTGTCGGGGTCGGGGTGGGGCTCCGCCTCCGTCACGAAGGTCGGCGGCTTGGCTTCTCTGGGCCGTGCGGACCTGGTGGTTTGAAGAGGAACCGACTCTGCGGGAAACCCGTCACCGCAGCACAGATCCTCCCTCTCCACACTCAGACCCCAGCCGGCGTCTCCTCGCCTCACGCAGGGTGCTTCAGGGCGTGTTACCCCCGACGGGGACACTGTCCCGCGGAACCACCACAGAACCCTAAGTGAGGACGTCATCCCGGTGCCCACGTTATAACCCAGGCCATGGGCCCACTTCCACTGTCGCCACCTGCCCCACGGTCTGAAGCGTCCTTTCCATTCGGATCCAGTCCTTCTTTCTGGAACTGCTCCCGACACGCTGCCTTATTTGGGTGACCTTGGTGGATGTAAAGAGCGCGATGGTTCCAGTCTGGGTGGACGGTCGTGGCTTGTAACGGGGGCTGTTTTCAGTGTCCATCCACGTTGTGACCTGCATTGGTCCCTCATTCCCTTTTTCACTGAACGTGTCAGGTGTACAGTTCTCGGCCTTAGCTGAGTTCCCACGGTGGCACGTCATTCTCCAGAACTTCTTCCTTCTCCCCGAGGGCGGCTCTGTATGCAGGAGACACCAGCTCCCCATCCCCCTTCCCCTTGGCCCCTGCAGCCACATTCTGTGTGTCTCAGGACACTTCATATAAGTGGGATCACAGGGCGTCTGTCCTTCTGTGACTGGCTGATGTCACTCAGCGTGATGACTTCCAGCTTCATGCGTGTTGTCGCCTGTGTCAGAGCCCCCTTCGTTTTTAAGGCTGAATCGTGTTCCGTGGTGTATACACCACGTTTTGTTTATCCATTCGTCTGTCAGTGGACACTTGGGTTGCTTCCCTCTTTTGGCTGTGGTGAAAAATGCTGCTCTGAATAAGGGTACTTCTCCTTTCAATTTTGGGGGTATGTATCTGGGAGTATAATTGTTGAACCATATGGTCATTCTCCTTTGATCTATTTGCGTAAATGCCAAAATATTTTATACATAGACTGCACCATTTTTCACAAACAAGGTGTAAGGGTTTCCGTTTCTCAACATCCTTTCCAAAATTTGTTATTTTAGTTTTCTTGATTGTAGTGATTCCGTTGTGTGTAAAAGGACATCTAACTGGTTTAAATCTTCATTTCCATAAAGACTAAGGATGTTTAACATCTATTCATGTGCTATTCACCATTTGTATGATTTCTTTGGAGAAAGGTCTATCCAAGTCTTTTGTGTATTTTAAAAAATGGGTTGTCTTTTTGCTGAGGAGTTGTAAACGCTCTTTACATATTCTGGGCAACAGACTCTTATTAGATACATAATGTACAAATATTTTCTTCCACTCAGCGGGCTATCTGTTCACTTTCCAGATAGTATCTTATGATGTACAAAGATTTTTATTTTTATTTTTTTACATTTCTTATTTAAGAGTGAGTGAGTGTGCGAGTGGTCAGGGGCAGAGGGAGAAGGAGAGAGAATCTTAAGCAGGCCCCACACTCAGTGTGGAGCCTGACGTGGGCTCGATCTCATGACCCTGAGATCATGATCTGAGCCAAAATTAAGAGTCAGACGCTTAACCAACTGAGCCACCCAGGCACCCAGAACAGATTTTTAATTTTGAGGATATTATTTTATCTATTTTTTCTTTGCTTTCTTACGCTTTGGTGCCAGATCTAATAGCATTGCTACATCCAAGTTTATGAAGATTTATCCCCATTTATTTCTTCTAGAGTTTATAGTGTTACCTCTTACATTTAAGCCTTTAATGTATTTTGAGTTAATGTTTATATGTGGTGTGAGGTAAGGGTCCAGTTGCATTCCTCTGTACATGGATAGCCAATTGTCTAGCACCCTTTGTTGAAAAGACCATTCTCTCCCCCAGTGTAATGTTGTCCACCCTTGTGAAAATTCAGTGGATCATAGATGAAGGGGTTTATTTCTGGGCTCTCAGTTAAATCCCACTGATCTGTATGTATATCTTTTTTAAAAATTTTTTATTTTTTTATTTTTAAAAATGTTTTAAATTTAGGGGTGCCTGGGTGGCTCGGATGGTTGGGCGACTGCCTTCGGCTCAGGTCATGATCCCAGAGTCCTGGGATCGATTCCCACATCAGGCTCCCTGCTAGCAGGGAGTCTGCTTCTCCCTCTGACCCTCTTCCCTCTCATGCTCTCAATCTCCCATTCTCTCTCTTTAAAAAAAAATGTTTTAAATTTAAATTCAATTAACGTATAATGTATTATTTGTTTCAGGGTGAATGCATACCTTTATGACAGTATCAAAATGTTTTATTTACTGTTGCTTTGTATTAATATTTGAACTTTGGAAGAATGACCTTCCACCTTTGATTTTCTTTTTCAAGATTGTTTTGGCTATTTTTTGGTCCCTTGAAACTCCATATGACTGCTAGGATTAGCTTGTGCAGTTCTTTCCAAAGGCCTTTGTGAATTTTCTTAGGAACACATTGAATTTCCACATTGCATTGTGTACTATTGCCATCTTATCGATAGTATGTCTTTTCATCGCCGTGGGGTCCTCAGATTTATTTAGGTTTCCCTTTCTTTCAGCAATCTTTTGTAATTTTCAGCGTACAAGACTTGCATCTTGATTACATCTGATCCTAAGTATTTTGTCAATGTTAATGTTCCCTAAAATGGAAATGTTTTCTTAAATTATTTTTTGGATGATTCATGGCTAATGTATACAAATAAGAGAGATTCTTGTGTATTGATATTAACTGGCTATAATCATTTTTTGTTGATTGTTTAGGAAGCTCTGTCTATAAGATGATGTCATCTCTGGTCTCTGAATAGACCTAGTTCTACTGTTTTCTTCCACATGTGGATTTCTTGCCTTATCATTCTGGGTAGAACTTTCGGTACGATACTGAGCAATGAGTGAAAGCCAGCATGATGGACTTGTGTTCGATTTCAGAGTAGAGCTGTCAGTCCTCAAAATTGAGCATGATGTTTGATTAGAGTTAGGGTTGCGTTTAGGGTTAAGGGTTAGGTTTAAGGGTTAGGGTTAGGGTAGGTGACCCTGTGACCCATGAAGCCCGACACTCAGCATGCTGGCGCCAGGAACACTCCCCCTGTGCTGAGCTCCCGGGCAAACCCTGCACGTCCCCTCCCCTGGCTGACCCCCTGCAGGTTCTGTCCCCACCTGCCATGAGTTGAGCACCTTTGGGCACAGCCCTTGTTTCTATGCCCTACAAACTGGGTAGAATCAGCTGCATGGGTTTCTAGCCTGTAAGCCTCAGGTTCCCCTTTGTAAGATGGGGTCCTGAGGGCTCCCATCTCTGGGAGCCAAAGGTAGGGAGGCCCCACCAGCAGATGCACTCAGGCCAGGCCAGGAGGGTGGCTGTTGCTTAAATCAGCCCAGGGCCTGCCCCCTTGAAGGAAGTGCACACGTTCACGGCCCAAGTTTTGGGGTCCTGCCGCCAGCCTCTGGCAGTGACCCTCCTCCAGCCCTGTCCCCTGTCCCTGTGGATACATGGTCTTCCTGGAGCTGTTCCTGCCGACAGTTGAGAAACACTTCATGGTGGGACACAGGGTCACCTACTACGTCTTCACCAATCAGTTGCCCGCCGGGACCCATGTGCCCCTCCGGGAAGGCCGGAAGGTGGTGGTCCTCGAGGTTCCTGGCACCGCGCGCTGGGAGGATGCGTCCATGCAGAGCACGTGATGATCCGCCGCTTCTATAAGCAGCTCTTCCCGTCATTGCGCGCTGAAATAAAGTTCTCAGACACCAATTTCAGCGGCCATGTAGGGCTGCCTCTGCAAGTAGGGCAGCAGCAGCTGGGTTCTGCACATCACTTTTATGTCATTTCTTTCAGAAAAGCAAGGGCAGATGCCTCAAAGCGTGGGAAAGGAGGACAAAGGGATGGCAAGTACCCCGAAGCTGTAAAGCAGGCCTGCACTCTCCCGTACGCGCAGGCACGCAGGGAGGCCGTCATGGGATCGGGGAAGAGTGGGACGTTTGTGCTAGCAAACGCCAGGTGCAGGAAGGGGGGCAC
>NW_027398897.1:0-9547 GCF_003265705.2 Callorhinus ursinus | reverse complement strand
CTTTCTTGTTTCTTGAGAAAGGCTTGTATTGCTATATACTTTCCTCTTAGGACTGCCTTTGCTGTATCCCAAATATTTTGAACAGTTGTGTTTTCATTTTCATTGGTTTCCATGAATTTTTTTAATTCTTCTTTAATTTCCTGGTTGACCCATTCATTCTTTAGTAGGATGCTCTTTAGCCTCCATGTATTTGTGTTCTTTCTGACTTCCGTCTTGTGATTGAGTTCTAGGTTCAAAGCATTGTGGCTGAAAATATGCAGGGAATGATCCCAATCTTTTGGTACCGATTGAGACCTGATTTGTGACCTAGGATGTGATCAATTCTGGAGAATGTTCCATGGGCACTAGAGAAGAATGTGTATTCCGTTGCTTTGGGATGGAATGTCTGAATATGTCTGTGGAGTCCATTTGGTCCAGTGTGTCATTTAAAGTCTTTATTTCCTTGTTGATCTTTTGCTTAGATGATCTGTCCATTTCAGTCAGGGGGGTGTTAAAGTCCCCCACTATTATTGTATTGTTGTCAATGTGTTTCTTTGCTTTTGTTATTAATTGCCTTATGTAATTGGCTGCTCCCACGTTAGGGGCATTGATATTTACAATTGTTAGATCTTCTTGTTGGATAGACGCTTTAATTAGGATATAGTGTCCTTCCTCATCTCTTAATACAGTCTTTGTTTTAAAATCTAATTTTTCTGATATAAGGATTGCCACCCTAGTTTTCTTTTGGTGTCCATAAGCATGGTAAATGGTTTTCTGCCCCCTTACTTTCAATGTGGGTGTCTTTGGGTCTAAAATGAGTCTCTTGCAGACTGCATATCGATGGGTCTTGTTTTTTAATCCAATCTGATAGCCTGTGTTTTTTGATTGGGGCATTTAACCCATTTACATTCAGGGTAACTATTGAAAAATAGGAATTAGTGCCATTGTATTGCCTGTAAGGTGACTGTTACTGTATATTGTCTGTGTTCCTTTCTGGTCTATCCTGCTTTTAGGCTCTCTCTTTGCTTTAACCCCTTTCAATATTTCTTGGAGGGCTGGTTTCGTGTTTGCAAATTCCTTTAGTTTTTGTTTGTTCTGGAAGCTTTTTATCTCTCCTTCTATTTTCAATGACAGCCTAGCTGGATATAGTATTCTTGGCTGCATATTTTTCTCGTTTAGTGCTCTGAAGATATCTTGCCAGTCCTTTCTGGACTGCCAGGTCTCTGGATAGGTCTGTTGCCAATTTAATGTTTCTACCATTGTAGGTTACATATCTCTTCTCCCGAGCTGCTTTCAAGATTTTCTTTTTGTCTCTGAGACTTGTAAGTTTTACTGTTGGATGTTGGGATGTTGACCTATTTTTATTGATTTTGAGAGGGGTTCTCTGTGCCTCCTGGATTTTGATGGCTGTTTCCTTCCCCACATTAGGGAAGTTCTCTGCTATTATTTGCTCCAATATACCTTCTGCCCCTCTCTCTCTTTCTTCTTCTTCTGGGATCCCAATTATTCTAATGTAATTTCATCTAATCGTATCGCTTATATCTCGAATTCTGCCCTCGTTATCCTGTAGTTGTTTCTCTATCTTTTTCTCAGCTTCTTTATTTTCCATCATTTGGTCTTCTATATCGCTGATTCTCTCTTCTGCCTCATTTATCCTAGCAGTTAGTGTCCCCTTTTTCGATTGCACTCATTAATGGCCTTTTTGATTTTGACTTCATTAGATTTTAGTTCTTTTATTTCTCCAGAAAGGGCTTCTCTAATAACTTCCATGCTTTTTTCAAGCCTGGCTACTATCTTTAAAATCATGATTCTGAACTCTAGGTCCGACATCACACTAATGTCCATATTGAGTAGGATGGTACTGACTCTTGTTCTTTTTGTTGAGGTGATTTTTTTCGTCTTGTCATTTTGTCCAGAGGAGAATAGATGAATGAGAGAAGAAAATGCTAACAGGTTAACAACATCCCCAGAAAATATACTCTAAACAAGTCAGAAAAGACCTGAAACCATGGGAAAAGAAAGGGAAAGAAGGAAAAAAGAAAAAGATAAAAACAAACAAAAATACAATAAAACAAAGAAACAGAATATGGTCAAATATGATCAGGCTGGTGCATAGATCAGTGCCACACACTAGATTTTGAGTGTATTTTGATCTGTTAGAAGAAAGTGCCTCCTAAAATTTTAAAGAAAGACCTATATATGTACCAAATAAGGGTTGATATGATGAAGGGATGGGATATGAATATAAAAATGAAAATTATAAAAAATTTTTAAAAAGGAATTGATCAGGGCACCTGGGTGGCTCAGTCGTTAGGCCTCTGCCTTCGGTTCAGGTCATGATCCCAGAGTCCTGGGATCGAGCCCTGCAACAGGATCCCTGCTCAGCGGGAAGCCTCCTTCTCTCTCTCCCACTTACCCTGCTTGTGTTCTCTCTCTGGCTGTCTCTCTCTGTCAAATAAATAAATAAAATCTTAAGAAAAAAAGAATTGGTCAGAAGGTGTTTGAAAAAATAAAGAAGAGGATTAAAAAAAAGGAAAGAAAAAAAGAAAAAAAGGGAGAGAATGTGATCAGGCAGGAGACTGGAAAAAAGTCATACACTAGAGATTCAGGGTATATTTTGATATGTTAGAAGAAACTGTATCTCAACATTTTAAAGAGAGAACAACTTATATATATATGCCAAAAATAAAGGTAACTACTATGAAGGGATAGAATATGACTCTAAAAATGAAAAATAAAAAATTTTTTTTAAAAAGGGATTGATAAGATGTTGGTTGGAAAAGGGAAAAAGAAAAATTAAAAAAAAACAGTTAAAAAAATTAACTTCGAAAGACTAATGAATCATGGTAAAAAAAAAACCATGAATTCAATGTGCAGTATTCCCCTAGCGCTGGAGTTCTCCTGTTCCCCTTGATTGGTAAACTTGATCTTGGCTGGCTGTTCGTGCTGATCTTCTGGGGGAGGGACCTGTTGTTGTGGTTCCTAAATGTCTTTGCCAGAGGCGGAATTGCCCCGCCCTTGCTGGTCCGGGCTAAGTAATCAGCTCGGGTTTGCTCTCGGGAGCTTTTGTTCCCTGCAAGCTTTCCCTACCACTGGAGGATGAAGTGAAAATGGCGGCCTCCCAATCTCCACCCAGGAGGAGCCGAGAACTTGCGGCCTCACTCCTCAGTGTGCCCCCAGAGAAAAGCAGTCAGTCACTCCCGGCTCCCCGGTCTCCGGCCGCACTCTGTGCTCACCCGGCCTGTGACCGAGCATTTCTATCTCTTGCACCCAACCCCGTGTGGAGTCTCCATCCCAGCAGATCCCTGCGGTGTCCTCCCGCGCCGCTCCTCCTGGGGGAGGGAGGGGAGTCTCCCCGGATCTGCCGCTTGTTGCGTCCCTTCTGGAGGAGCAGTGGCCCAACTGTCACCGATCACAGTTTATGGCAATCCCGAGCTGAGAGCTTGCTCCTTGGCTCCGTCTCTGCAGCCAGCTTCCCTGCTCCAATACCTGGGAGCTCTGCTGCACTAAGGCACCCTGGTCTTTCTGTGCCCCGAGGGTCCTGAGACCACACTGTCCCACGAGGGTTCCACCCCCTGCTTAGCCACTGGAGTGACGTCCTTCCGTGGAGCCGACTTCTCAAAGTTCCGAATTTGTGCTCCACGGCTCTATCACTTGCCAGAAGCGGCCAACGGAGGCCCCCTCCCCCGCCATCTATCCTCCTGAATATCACCTCGGATTCACTTCTCCGCACGTCCTACCTTCGAAAATGGTCGCTTTTCTGTTTAGAGAGTTGTTGCTATTCTTTTCTTCGAGCTCCTGTTGAGTTCATAGGTGTTCAGAATGGTTTGATCCTTATCCAGCTGAATTCCTGAGATCAGACGAAATCCAGGTCTCCTACTCCTCCCAAGAAGATTTTTGAAAAGAAGGGTTTTGATGACAATTAATGTTATCAGATATAAAGAAATATTATAAAGCAACAGTAATTAAAGTTGTGTGGTTCTAGCAACACAAAGACATATCAATAGAGGAAAATAGAGAATATGAAAACTGAAGCAAATCCCCAAGGAATGTATAGTAGTGAGAAAAAGGTGAATTACTCAATAAATCTTATCGGGAAAATTATAAGGCATATGGAAACAACCTGGATGCCTACTTCACTCCTTATAACAAATACATTCTAGACAAAGCAAATATTTTAACTTAAGAATAAATCAGATAATGGAATATTATTCTGTGATAAAAGGAAATGAACTACATCTTACTAATGGTGCAAGACTATAAGCTTACTATTCAAGATCAGGAAAAAGGTAAGGATGCCTCTTCTCACCACTGTTATTCCAAATTGTACTAGAAGCTCTAGCCAGAGAAATTAAGCAAGAAGAAGAAATAAAAAGCATCAAAATTAAAAAGAATTAAACTATCTCTATTTAAAAAATTTTTTTAAATTTAAATTCAATTTAGTTAACATATAGTGTATTATTAGTTTCAGGGGTAGGATTTAGTGATTCATCAGTTGCAGATAACACCCAGTGCACATTATATCAAGTGCCCTCCTTAATGCCCATCACCCAGTTACCCCCCCCATCTCCCCTCCAGCAGCCCTTACTTTGTTTCCTAGAGTTAAGAGTCTCTAATGGTTTGCCTCTCTTTCTGTTTTTATCTCATTTTACTTTTCCTTCCCTTCCCTTATGCTCATCTGTTTTGCTTCTTAAATTCCACATATGAGTGAAATCATATGTGGTATTTGTCTTTCTCTGACTGACTTAATTCACTTAGCATAATACCCTCTAGTTCCATCTACATCATTGCAAATGGCAAGATTTCATTCTTTTGGTGGCTGAGAAATATTCCAGTGTGTGTGTGTGTGTGTGTGTGTATTTTTTATTTATGTATGTATTATTTATTTACGTATGTATTTTTTATTTATGATGTATTATTATGTATGTCTGTATATATTTATAAATATACACACACACACATATACCACATCTTCCTTATCAATTCATTTGTTGATGGACATCTTGGCTCTTTCCATATTTTGGTTGTTGTGGACATTGCTGCCATAAACATTGCATTGCATGTGTCCCTTTGAATCACTATTTTTGTATTCTTTGGATAAATACCTAGTAGTGCAATTGCTGGGTGGTAGGATAAACTATCTCTATTCACAGATGACATGATCCTATACATGATCCTATATGTAGAAAAATCCAAGTACATACACACAAAACTACTAGAGTTAATACATGAATTCACCAAAGTTGCAGGGTACAATATCAACACCAAAAAATCAGTGGTGTTTCTGTACATCAGCCACAAACAACCCAAAAGGGAAATCGAGGAAACAATTCCGGTTACAATAGCATCAAGAAGAATAAAATACCTAGGAGTACATTTAACCAAGGAAGTGAAGGACTTACCGAAAATTCTAAAACCATTGCTGGAAGAAATTAAAGAAGGCGTAATAAATGAAAACCTATCCTTCAGAGAAGAAGGAGAGATAGAGTATTGTGTGCCACAACTATATAGTCATATATATGGAGATCTGGGCTCTTCATAAGGAGAAGGAGAAGGTACTAGAGAGTGGTAGAATGGAGATTCAACTCAGGTTTTTACGAAACTTAAGCTCATAACTGTTATGATGTATAGTTTTCTGTATTCACCCTGTGGGTGAAGGAAACTCATTTGACTATTTTGAATCAGAAGCATGACATGATACAAAATGTGTTTTAAAAATAACCAAGTAAAAAGATTAGTGACAAATCTAAGAAACAACAACCACCAAAATACAGCACATAATACAAAAAAGTTTTTAAATTTATAAAGAGCCTCTATATCAATACAAAAAAAGAACCTACATTTCCATAGGAAAAAAAAAATGGGCAAAGCATATGAATGGAGAGTTCACAATAGAGAAAATTCAAATGATTCTAAAAATGGGAAAAGATGCAAAATCTCATTTATAAGGGAAATGTTACTTATTTTTTAATGAACTTTATGAAGAATAATTTATAGGCAATAAAATGCATAGAAAATTGCTGCTCATCCTACAAAACTTGCTGAAACTCAGTATACTTTTGAGTTTCAGCAATATACTTTTCTTTGACCTTCAGTCAATATACTTTTTTTTGACCTTCAGGTTCTCCATAGATATTGGAACATACTCTCATATCTGGGAGCACATTGTACTGAAATGATCAGCATACATGTTCATTGAATGAAGGCTGTCTGCGGGTTTCCAGTACCTTAGCCTGGTGGACATAGTCCTCCATCATCTGATCCCAAATCCCCTCTCTGGTCTTTATCCTTACTAGGTTGAGTCACACACCAGAACCTCTTTGTTATCATCATCAAACTGATGAACTCTTTTGCTCAGTTTAGCCATCTAGGAGTACTCAGTGTTGCCTGGACAATCTATTCACCTTTATGCCTTTATGTCAATTTCTTTCCTATCTTGTTGCTTCTTCCCAGAAGGTTTTTGCCAACTTGACCTACATGTTGAACTCCTATTCATCCTTCAAATCCCAACACCATTGTTAAGACTCTGGGAAGATCTTCCTGATCCCCACCTCTGCCAAAGTTACTAGCTGCCTCAGCTTATATTCAACATTTTCTTGAGCATAACTTAGTCAAAATTGCACACACACACACACACACTCAGTTATGTGGTTATGAAAATTATCAGTGTATGTCTCTGTCTCCCTTACTATAGGGATACAGTGTGATCCTCTAAATGAGGGAATCATGCCTGATATACTTATCCTCCACACACTAACAATGACCTGTCAAAAGAGAAATGTGTTGAATAAAAGCGAAGAAAGGAAGGGAGGCAACATTCAAGGAAGAGAAACACGGAAAAACATGGAATGACAGTTCCAGTTCATCAGCTGGTGCCTACATGAGGGTTAAGGAGAGCCTTGTGTCACTGGTTCTGACTGAGGGCACTGTTGCACTTCCACTTTTTAGCTAAATCTCAGGTCAGGTCTGACTCAGGCCTGCCTCTGTTGGGCAGCTGAATGGCCCTCAGTAGATCACACTGAATGTTCTGGAGAAGACAGGATCTGCCAGGGAATACTGGGGAATCAAAGTGGGTTACTGCTTCTCCTCCTGCACACGTGTTACTTCCTAGGAGTGGGGTGGGAGGTGCAGAGCCAATCTATTTTCAGCACCAGGGACAGCAGCCTTCTTGCCCAGCCCGGCCTATGCAGTGAACTAGGTCGAGAGAAGGACCACGCTTTGAGAGAACAGGAGGGGCTTGCCACAAGCAGTGGGGAGGCAGGGAGCTGTTAAGTCACCATGTGAGCGTGGGAGGTGCTTCGGAGGGAGAAAACAATATTTGCATCTATATTTGGGCAGTCATTGCAAGATAAAGGCACGGAGGTATTAAAATAACCTGTGATTGATTCTGGGGAAAAGAGGCAGCAGGTGGGGGAAAACTGCTCCTTTGAAACAGACATCTGCAATAAAAAAGGAATTGGGGATTTTTTTTGTCCAAAATAGGCTGCTACCTGTCATGCTGCAACTTTGTGGAAAAAAAACAAACACACAACAGAAAACTCAATTCCAAAGGAAAATTGAGTGATGTTCACTTAGCATTTCTTTTGGTCAAATATACCAGGTCTTATTGCTGAAAAATCATTAACTTTAGTAGGTCTGTCAATCACAGGCATATCAGATGGCACTGGGTTGGGCATTGATATGTACCCCAACCTGATGAACATGCTTCTAGATGTTTCTTAAAAGCTAGTGTAAGTTTTCTCAACCACTTGGCAATGCTTTCATGTGCAAAGAGTCAACAAGTCAGAGAACATAGAATTTTTTTGCTTATTTTGCATAACTCTTATGTACCAGACACAATACTAGGTATTTTATGTACTGGTGTCTTGTACATTTCAGCCACACTATGATGTAAATAACATTGTCTCATGTTACAAATAAACTAAAGCCATTAATGAGATTTGTTCCAAGTTACCTTCTTCTAAATGCATTTCTGTCTTTAGAGTCAGTGCCTGGACTCTGAAGGCAAAATATACTATAGTCTTTATTCAACTGTATAGTAATAAGTGACAAAGAAGACTAAATGATACCTTTATATATATATAGGATCCTTTACACAGGCCAGGCATTGGTGATTTACACACAGGCACCCCTGCACACACATATGCACATACATAGACACACCTACAAATATAATGCATTATACTCATTGCAATCCATTTCTTTTTTTTTAATTTTTATTTTTATGTTAATCACCATATATTACATCATTTGTTTTGGTGTAGTGTTCCATGATTCATTGTTTGTTCATAACACCCAGTGCTCCATGCAGAATGTGCCCTCTTTAATACCCATCACCAGGCTAACCCATCCCCCTGCCCTCCTCCCCTCTAGAAACCTCAGTTTCTTTTTCAGAGTGCATCATCTCTCCTGGGTCGTCTCCCCCTCTGACTTACTCCCCTTCATTCTTCATCTCCTGCTATCTTCTTCTTTTTCTTTTTTCTTAAAATATGTTGCGTTATTTGTTTCAGAAGTACAGATCTGTGATTCAACAGTCTTACACAATTCACAGAGCTCACTGGAGCACATAGCCTCCCCAATGTCTATCACCCAGCCACCCCATCCCTCCCACCCACGACCACTCCAGCAAACCTCAGTTTGTTCCTGAGATTAAGAATTCCTCATATCAGTGAGGTCATATGATAAATGTCTTTCTCTTTTTATTTTTTAAAGATTTTATTTATTTACTTGACAGAGAGAAATACAGCGAGAGAGGGAACACAAGCAGGGGGAGTGGCAGAGGGAGAAGCGGGCTTCCAGCAGAGCAGGGAGCCCGATGCGGGACTCGATCCCAGGACCCCAGGATCATGACCTGAGCCGAAGGCAGACGCTTAACGACTGAGCCACCCAGGGGCCCCAATAAATGTCTTTCTCTGATTGACTTATTTCACTAAGCATAATACCCCAGTTCCATCCACGTCGTTGCAAATGGCAAGATCTCATTCCTTTGGATGGCTGCATAATATTCCATTGTGTATATATACCACCTCTTCTTTATCCATTCATCTGTCGATGGACATCTTGGCTCTTTCCACAGTTTGGCTATTGTGGACATTGCTGCTATAAACATTGGGGTGCACGTACCCCTTCGGGTCCCTACATTTGTATCTTTGGGGTAAATACCCAGTAGTGCAATTGCTGAATCGAATGGTAGCTCTAATTTCACCTGTTTGAGGAACCTCCATACTGTTTTCCAGAGGGGATGCACCAGCTTGCATTCCCACCAACAGTGTAGGAGGGTACCCCTTTCTCCACAACCCAGCCAACATCTGTCGTTCCCTGACTTGTTAATTTTAGCCATTCTGACGGGTGTGAGGTGGTATCTCATTGAGGTTTTGATTTGGATTTCCCTGATGCCGAGCGATGTTGAGCACTTTTTCATGTGCCTGTTGGCCATTTGGATGTCTTCTTTGGAGAAATGTCTGTTCATGTCTTCTGCCCATTTCTTGATTGGATTATTTGTTCTTTGGGTGTTGAGTTTGATAAGTTCTTTATAGATTTTGGATACTAGCCCTTTATCTGATATGTC
>NW_027398896.1:372-9549 GCF_003265705.2 Callorhinus ursinus | reverse complement strand
GATTCACTTCTTCATTTAGTGACGAGAGGATTACTACAGAGAGTAAGGTTCTATGTTGGGGGAGAGAAGGTGATTCCTAGCTGTTCCATGGGGACCAGTGCTGAGCACGTTAGCAGGCCAGGTTCAAGAGTGAGACAGAAGAGCACACAGGGGAATACCAGGGAAAGGCTGCTGTAATTTAGGAAAGTGCCAGGTCTGGAAAAAATGCCAGCGCCTGGGGAGTCAGTTTTCAAAGAACTCTGGGTTTCAGGCAGAAGAACTCTAGGTTAAAAAAGCCCACAGACAGTACCCAAAACCTGTTTGATTCTCATTGTCACCTTCCTTCCTTAGCAACATAAGTCCTGTCTTGCAGGACTGCAGGAATGCATGTTATATATGGAAAGCACATGCCTGGGACATATTGGAACTTTGATGAATGGCAGTGATTTCAAGTGTTGTTTTGATCCCAGGGCCTTCCACTCTCTCCTCTGGGTTATTTTATTTTATTTTATTTTTTTTGTTACCGAGGTCATGTTAGAGAATGTGCAGCTCAATAGGACATGGAATAGCTAATCAGCCAAAGAGGGTGCTTCATAAGTAAAACTCAATCCATTTTCTAAATCAGAGGATATATGTGAGATATATGGGAATATGTATGGCATTCAGGTGTGAGGGAATTGTCCCAGCTGGACACAATACAAAGCTCCTAGAATGTGAGTCAAAAACCAGCTCCTTCCCTCCCTCCCAGCTGCTCTTCCACCAAACCACTCCTTTCACTCATTTCTCCCCCCACCAAAACCTAGACCTTGCTTACTTATAGCTGTCCAAATTACACTCCAGATAATCAAACTAAAATGGCTTTTTAAGCAGTGGGTTCTGGCTTTGCATGGTTAGGACAAGAGTGCCAGTCTAGAGTCTTCTGGGCTCCAATTCAAAGAAACGTCACTGTATTTCTTCAGAAATACTTGGAGATGACGGATATAAAACACCTAGTCTGTGCACTGTGTTCAACGGCCTTGGGATGAGAGTGCAGGATACCTTCTTTTCCTGCCCCAGGAGGAGATTTCTCCCTGGTTTGTCCATGATCCAGAAGGAACTTCTCAGAGCAATTATCCATTTCAGACTTTGCTCCCACCTCTAAGGTACCCTGTCTCCAAGTAGGGCCACTGTCACCCCCCAGGTTCACGGTGATCAGCTGCACAGAAGGAAGCACGGTGACCCGACACCCTGAGCCACCCAGGCCAGGGGCACTTCCACTGCAGTGCTTGCCCCGGGAGCCGCACTCCCTCACCCTTCTTCCACTTCTTCTGCAGGTCTCAGGGCAACTCTCCCCACTTTCCTGCCATGAGTGCAGCTGCTAGACAGTCCCCTAAGGGAGGGACGTGTCCTGCTTCTCCTAATGTCCTCACTGCTCACACACAGGGCCTTCCAGAGAGCAGAGCTCAGCCCATGTCTGGGAATGAAGGAGCCAGTGAGCAGGGCTCCCTCTGTGCTGAGATGTCATTTCTCCTCCTTTCTTGAAGAACTAAGTGAGTGAAGGCGCACGCATCTATGTTAATTTGCAGAATGACAGACGAGAAGGAGTAAGAAGCAAAAATGAATAATCTTTTATTTCCGTATTTCCTGACCCTGTCACTTGACTGCTCCATTTTTCCAACTTTCCAACAAATTCCTATGCCAATGCCCCGTGATTTCATTCCAGAACCCAAACAAGGAGGGAAGATCTCCCACCTTATTTCCAGAACATGACAAAACTCTTAGAACTCTTGAACTGGGTAAGTCCAAATGCTGTGGGGTGGATGTCACGCACACATTTACCTGCTGAAGCTGGTTAAAACTTCTACTCCAAGGAACAACATTTGAGAGCTTCCTCAAGAAATCCAAGCTCTGGATGTCAGAGTCATCACAGAGAACAGGCCCCCAGAGAGGCTGGCTCTTCACCCTGCTTTCTTCCCCCAACCCTCCCTGGCCCTGCCTTACTTAGAACTCCCGGGGCTCTCTCTTTTCACACACACACAGGGAAGAACCAAAATGTGGCCTCACTTCATGCCCAGCACCCCGCAGGAGAAGCTGCCGACCCCACCAAAGCCTGGAAAGGGCCTGGCTGCCACTGGGACTCAGGCCTCCTCTCCCTCATCTCTCACAGCTCCTTCAGACAGGGCCAGGGAGGAAGCCAGCTGCCCGCGCCTGACCCGGAGCACATACTCCAGCACTTGAACCTTGCTGGTTCAGCATGGGCCCTGGGACCCCACGGGAATTTGTAGCGGTCAGGGTCGCTGCCAGGCACCTGCCGGTACTCCAGGTTCCCTTCCTGCACCCAGACTTTGGTGAGAGCTCCCTGGGATCCCCATAGATGATGTGCTCCTGACCGGCATACACCCCCATGACCCCCAGCGTTTCCCACACCTCCTCCTCGGGGGCACGGTCGCCATGCAGGGGGCTCACCCCCAGGACCAAAACCAGGAGGCCGGTCTTGGGCATGCCATGCTCACCGCTCAGCATCCCATCACAGATGAGACCCAGGGCATTGACCAGGTTGTAGGAGTGGTCACTGCGGTCCACATTCTTCACATCCATGAGAAAGACCAGCCGCATGCACTCGGAGGCTTGGCCCAAGATCCCTGGGAAGTCGTCCTGGTAATCTTTGCTGACGATCTCTAGCATCTCTGCCTGGCGGGTCAGCTGCTTGTTGCGGTATTTGAGGAGCAGGAACTCCACCAGGGCAGCCACTTTCACGTGGAGTTTGTCCTGGAGAGCGGGTTGCGTGACTTCCGGCTCCTCCCAGGTGCTCAAACCCTCCTCATTTAAGCTGCTGGGACCTCCTCTTCCCCAGCCCCCAACAGCTATGCTTCCACCAGGCCCTGTGCCAGGCCTGGGTCTTCCTCCATTAGGTCCTGACCCCCGGTTTTTTAAAGCAGGCCCCCAGCCTCTGTCAGACCAGGATGTGGACGTCCTGACACACCGCCTGTGGACTTGGCACAAACAGGCCTCCCAGGGCGGACAGCAGGGGCAGGCTTCGGTGCATTGTCCCTGTTCTGGAGTCCAGGTCCCTCCCTGAGCCCTCCCTCAGGGATCTCAGCATGAGCCGCAGCACCGCTGGTGATGCTGTCTCTGCTGTCTCCAGGCCTGTTCCCTCGGACCAAAACCCTCACTGCCATGAGAGCCACGGGCAAAGACTGTGGACGTCGCATCAGGCTACACAGTCCAGGAATTCCCAGAGATAGGTCCTTCAGGTCCCTTAGCCCTACCATCTGTTCCCCATCTGGACTCCCTGGATGGCCGGTGCTCTCATCCCTGCTCCTGAGGGCCACTCCTCACAACAAGCGCTCAGTGTCTCTGGGACACAGAGCAGTAGTCAGGACACACCTCACGTCACCTTTGTCTCACCCAGAGGCCTCCCAGCACTGATTCCCTACTGGGTCCAGTGTCCTTCATTCCTCCCTCTGGTCCTCACCTTGAATCCTGACAGAACCTGGGCCCTCCTGCCCCCATCCCCACGCTTGTGTGCGCGTGCTTGCCTTTGGCATTTGCACAATGATGGTCGGGAAGGCATCAGAAGCAAGAACCAGCAAACTTCTATCTCTTCAGCTTCTGATCCCTGTTCCTTGCTTCTTCTGTTCTTGCACCTTTCCAACCCATCCCTAGGCCAATGGCCTGTGATTTCAGTTGAGAGCCCAAGCAAGTAGGCAAGGTTTCCAGGCTGGTGTCCAGGGCATGAAGAAAAACTTTTTCTTAAAGCTATTTATTTATTTGAGAAAGAGAAAGCACACACAGGGGAGAGAGAGAAGCAGAGTCTCCACTGAGCGGGGAGCCCCATGTGGGGTGTGATCCCAGGATCCTGAGAACCTGAGCCGATGGCAGACGCTTAACCAACAGAGGACCCAGGCACCCCAAGAACATGATAAAAGTCTTAACTCTTGGACTGGGTAAGAACAAATGCTGCAGAGTGGATGGTACTCACACAATCAGCCCCTGAAGCAGCTGAAACCTTCTATGGCAAGGAACCCCACAGGAGAGCTTCCTCAAGGACACCAAGCTCTGGATGTGGGAGTCATCCCAGAAAACAACCTCCCCACCCGCAGGAGGCTCCTTGCCCTGCTTTCTTCTCCCAACCCTCCCTGGCCCTGCACTCCTTAAAACGCCCAGGGCTCTGTCTTCACAGGCACACACAAACACACACACAGGGAAGAACCAGCAAGCGGCCTCACTTCATGCCCAGCACCCCGCAGGAGAGGCTGCCGAACCCAGCAAAGCCTGGAAAGGGCCTGGCGGACCCCAGGGCTCAGGCCCCCTCTTCCTCATCTCTCACAGTCCCTTCAGACAGGGACAGGGAGGAAGCCAGCTGCTCGCGCCTGACCTGTAGCAAATACTCCAGCATTTGCAAGTTGCTGGTTTCGGCGTGGGCCCTGGAACCCCACGGGACCTCATAGCAGGAAGGTCACTGCCAGGCACCTGCCAGTACTCCACGTACCCTTCCTGCACCCAGACCTTGGTGAGGAGCTCCCTAGGCTCCCTGTAGATGACGTGCTCCTGGCCGGCATACACCCCCATGACCCCTAGCATTTCCCACACCTCCTCCTCGGGGGCACAGTCGTCATGCAGGAGACTCACCCCCAGGAGCACCACCAGGATGCCAGTCTTGGGCACTCCCTGCTCACCGCTCAGCATCCCATCATAGGTGAGGCCCAGGATGGGGACCAGAATGTAGGAGTGGTTGCTGGGGTCCACTTCCTTCATATCAATACCAAAGACCAGCTGCAAGCACTCGGAGGCCTGGCCCAAGATCACAAGGAAGGCATCCAGGGCATCCTGGCTGACGATCTCCAGCATCTCTGCCTGGCTGGTTGGCTCCTTGATGTGATACTTGAGGAGCAGGAACTCCACCAGCTCGGCCAGCTTCCCCTGGAGTAGGTTTTGGAGCCCCGGCTGGGCTTCTTCGGGCTCCACGCGGGGGCTGGCGCCCTCCTCATCGGAGCTGCTGGATCCCTGGTCAGGCTGGCTGCAGGCAGTGGCTGCCTGGGCAGTGGGGGGGGGGCAGGCACTCAGAGAGCTCTGGGGACGACTCTGGAACCCAGCAGCAGACCCCTCCTCCGAGGGGACCAGAAAGAGGGCAGAGCAGGAGCCAGATGGGGCGGCGGACTGGGAGGAGGCCAAGGTGGATAAGGAGGAGGGTGTACAGGGGACCTTCTCCTCCCCAGCCCCCAACTGCTGTGCCTCCACCAGGCCGTGGGCCGGGCCTGGGTCTTCCTCCAGCTTCCAGAGCTCACTCCTCTGACCCAGGGGCATGGTGTTTGTGTCGGGCTGAACCTGAAGAAAGAGGTGGGATGGCTCCTCAGGGTGCAGCCCAGGCAGCAGAGACCTGAAGTCCTGGAGCTGACAGTGCGCTGCGTTGGACTTGGGTGCTGAGGGGTCCCCTCTGGGGTGGGACGGGCGAGCCCCTGGCTCCATGCTCAGAGCAGGAAACTCACCTTGTCCACTGGCACTCACCTGCACCTCCCCTGTTCTGGGACCTTAGAGGCTCTTGCCTCAGACCTAGGCCTCGACTCTGAATTCTGGAAGCCCCTGGAGGAGAAAAGGAGGAGTCACTTTGGGGTGCAGACACAGAGCACAGCCCCCGGCCCCCAGTGGGGCAGGAGGGCTGGGGCGGACTCTGTGAGGTCCCCATCCGTCCAAGCTGGGTGGTCCCCTCCTTGGCCCCTCAGGGGACTGCTATTTCCCCTGGCAGGGCCTGGGCCGCACCCCCGCAGCCTGAGGCCACAGGGTCACAGCAAGACTGCGCAGCCCTGAGACTCCACAGAAGGTAAGCCAGGGGGCCCACTTCTGCCCACGCCTGCCAGAGTTCTAAGGGCTCGTCTCAGGATCCCAGGGACGGCCAAGCTCGGGGGCCGTCTGTCCTGGGATGGGCACACCTCTCCGTCTATACCTTGACCCCACAGAAGGCCTGGGAAAACTCCCTGTGTTGACCGGAGGCCACCCTCCTGGTGCCAAGGCCACATCTCTGGGAGACGCCAGAAGGAAAAGTCAGGAGACACAACTTGGCCCACTGATCGCCCGTCTCCCCATGGCTGGTAGCAGCGGCAGGGTAGGACTGGGCCCTAAGGATCCTGCTGTTGGAGGCATCCCCTCATTTCTCATTGCCCCCCACCATCAGGGCCAGACCCAGAGACAGGGCACCTGCCTCCTCTGCTACCCGATTCCAGACCCTCAGGCCCGGGCCCTCTCCATCCTGAGAGGAAGGATCTGGAGAGAAGGAGGGACTCAGCCTGACAGGCCCCACCCAGGGTTCCCAGGGCCTCCAGGTATGGGCTGCACAGACTTCTGGGCCATCCTTTCCTGGTCCCGAGGGGTGGGTGGGGAGTCACTCACTCCCCCCTCGGGTGTCCCCACACTGATTTTTGGTAGGAGCAGGGACTCCTGTGTGTCTCCCAGGTGCGCTTCCCCAGATGACCTGACCACGACCTCTCCCAGCATGGTCCTCACCTCCCTGAGAGCTCCGAGAAGAGGGTGAGGAGCCAGCTCATCCTCATCCACGGCCACGTCTCCATCCACCCCCTCAGCCCCCGGCAAGATCCGAAAGGGCTGGTAGTAGGGACAGGCCCCTCTGTCCTGGGGTGGGGATGCCCTCAGGCCCCCAGAACGCTAATCTTCTTTCTTCCTGCCAGGGCCTGCCCTTCTTCCAGGTCCCCAACGTGAGACAGAAGGCATGTGACCCTCAGACCAAGACCTCAGCTCCCCGAGGACTCCCGCCTTCTGCCCCATGAGACAAGTGAGCATGCGTGCCAGGTTGGGCCCCCACTGACCGATCCTCCCTGGATCGGGCACGGCCAGACTCCGGTGCCCTGGCTTCTTTGCTGAGATGGGGTGGAGGGGGTACGGGCAGTCCTCCCCCAAGGTCCTCACCCTGACTCCCAACCGGACCCGTGCCCTGCCCCCCCCAACCCCGCACTCCACCCTCACACACACACACAGGCCCGCCCCACCCCAGGCCCGCTCCTTCTCACCACAGGGCCTCAGGCTCTAACAGCCAGATGTGGACCCCCGGACAGGATGCATGGACTCCTCCTCCACAAGGGTCCTCCTCCATGGCCTGTCCATACTGCGGCCCAGTCAGTCCTCCCTCTGGTCCTCCCCTTCCATCCTGGCAGGACCAGGCTCAGCCTGGGGGGCCCTGAAGCCTGCTCCTTCCACCCAGACCCCAGGCTCTAGGAGACGTGGCTGGGAAGTCAGGGCACGCCCTAGGTGACCATCTGGCCCCGGAGCCTCCCGGGACCGAATCTGTTCGCTGTCCCCAATGCTGCAGTCCTCCTTCCGGTCCTCGCATTTCCACCCAGCAACACATGGGCCACCGCCCCCCACCCGCATACTCGAGGCAGTGCTCCATCCAAAGGGGCAGGGGTTCTCGGACACCCTGAGGCCAAAGTGGCCACGCACTGTGTGGGCTCTTCCATCCCAGGAGTCTCCCGTGGCTGAATCAGGGCCGCGGTCCTGCGGGATCCCTGGGGAGTCCTTTGTGGGTCCTCGCTTCGAGCCCTGGCAGGTCCTAGGCCCCTCTGGCTGCTGTGCCCAAGCTGGTCTGCCATCACCAAGGCCCTCCTTGCCCTGAGCCCACCGGGTTAAGTCTGTGGCCAACACGTGCGGCCACGAAGCCCAGGGCTTCCCAAGGCTGAGATGGGGCGTCTAGGTCTCTCGGGCCTTCTTCTGATCTCCACCAGGACTCCCTGGGTGCCTATGCCTCTGCCTGTCCCTACTGCCTGTGGATCGGCTCCCGGGCACCGGGGCATCCCGTGTCTGGGACACACGGATGGACAAGTGGGGGACACACAAGCGCATGCACGAACACAATCGGGGTATCCCCGTCATCCACTCAGGCCTCTAGGGACTGACTCTGGGCTGGGGTCCAGGGTCTCTCAGTCTTCCCTCTGCAACTTCAGCGTAAAGCCCAACAGGACCTGGGCCTGCCCCTCTGCCCCCCTGAGGGTGGCCCTGCTCCTTTGATCCACCATGGACCCCAGGTTCTCGGGAGACCCAGATGCAGAAGTCCGCCACACTGGCCACGTGTCTCCATCCTGCCCGGGGGGGGGGGCTCCCTAGACTGACATCATGGTGGGCTTCTGCGGGGCTCCCCTCTGTCCTCCCTCAGGGTTTAACCCTGGCCTCTGCACACCACCCCCCGCCACGGGGTGACCAGGGCCCTACCCTCTGCCCACCTGAGCATCTGCTCCTTTCATCAGGCCCTCACCTCAGTCTCTCTGAGACCCAGATTCAGAAGTCCAGACTCACCACGTGTTCCAATCAGCCCCCATCCCCCCAGTGGACCTTCCCTGACTGACGCTGTGCTGGGGTCCAGGGTCCCTCAATCCTCCCTCTGCATCCTCACCGTAACGGCCAGCAGTACCTGAGGCCTCCCCTCTGCCCAATGAGGGAGGCCCTTCTCCTTTTCCCAAGGCATACAGCGTCTTTGAGACCCGGATGCAGAAGTCAGGAATCACCACGTGTTCCCATCACCCTCCCCCCGCCACGGACCTTCCCAGACTGAGGCTGGGCGGGGGTCCAGGGTCCCTCAGTCCTCCCTCTGCATCCTCAGCGTGAAGCCCAGCAGGACCAGGGCCCGCCCCTCTGCCCACCCAAGGGAGATCCAGCAATTGCACTACTGGGTATTTACCACAAAGATAGAAATGTAGGGATCCGAAGGGATGTGCAACCCAATGTTTATAGCAGCAATGTCCACAATAGCCAAACTGTGGAAAGAGCCAAGATGACCATCGACAGATGAATGGATAAAGAAGAGGTGGTATATATACACAATGGAATATTATGCAGCCATCAAAAGGAATGCGATCTTGCCTTTTGCAATGACGTGGATGGAACTGGAGGATGTTATGCTGAGTGAAATAAGTCAATCAGAGAAAGACATGTATCATATGCCCTCACTGATATGAGGAATTCTTTTTTATTGTTATGTTAATCACCATATATTACATCATTAGTTTTTGGTGCAGTGTTCCATGATTCATTGTTTATTCATAACACCCAGTGCTCCATGCAGAACGTGCCCTCCTCAATACCCATCACCAGGATAACCCATCCCCCTCCCCCCCTCCCCTCTAGAACCCTCAGTTTGTTTTTCAGAGTCCATCATCTCTCATGGTTTGTCTCCCCCTCTGACATACTCCCCTTTTCTTCCTCTCCTGTTATCTT
>NW_027398896.1:0-272 GCF_003265705.2 Callorhinus ursinus | reverse complement strand
GAGGTCATGTGATACATGTCTTTCTCTGATTGACTTATTTCACTCAGCATAACACCCTCCAGTTCCATCCACGTCGTTGCAAATGGCAAGATCTCATTCCTTTTGATGGCTGCATAGTATTCCATTGTGTATATATACCACTTCTTCTTTATCCATTCGTCTGTCGATGGACATCTTGGGGAGCCGATACTCTTATGACGCTACTCTGGGCTCTCTGAGCCTATTACATGTAGCTACCATTTCATTCCTTTCTTTATATACTCCTCTCTCCC
>NW_027398895.1:0-9552 GCF_003265705.2 Callorhinus ursinus | reverse complement strand
TTCTTAAAGATGTTTCTTTATTTTTTTAAGTAAACATTGTCAAAGTGTAATGCATTTTTGAAAAAAAATATGATACAGACCATAAAAAATAACCACTGGTTTTATTTTTTATTTATTTTATTTATTTTTTTCAAAGACTTTATTTATTTGACAGAGAGAGACACAGGGAGAGGGGTAACACAAGCAGAGGGAGAGGGAGAATCAGGCTCCCTGCTGAGCAGGGACCCCGATGTGGGGCTTGATCCCAGGACCCCAGGACTATGGGCCGAGCCGAAGGCAGACGCCTAACAACTCAGCTACCCAGGCGCCCCCAAGTACCACTGATTTTAATGGTTGGCACCTTTCAAATGAATGAATATAGCAGGATTTTAGTTTTTAAAATAGTTGTTTGTGTGGAATACTATGCAGCCATCAAAAGGAATGAGATCTTGCCATTTGCAACGATGTGGATGGAACTGGAGGGTGTTATGCTGAGTGAAATAAGTCAATCAGAGAAAGACATGTATCACATGACCTCACTGATATGAGGAATTCTTAATCTCATGAAACAAACTGAGTGTTACTGGAGTGGTTGGGGGTGGGAGGGATGGGGTGGCTGGGTGATAGACATTGGGGAGGGTATGTGCTACGGTGAGTGCTGTGAATTGTGCAAGACTGTTGAATCACAGATCTGTACTTCTGAAACAAATAACGCAACATATTTTAAGAAAAAAGAAAAAGAAGAAGATAGCAGGAGAGGAAGAATGAAGGGGAGTAAGTCAGAGGGGGAGACGAACCAGGAGAGATGATGGACTCTGAAAAACAAACTGAGGATTCTAGAGGGGAGGGAGATGGGGGGATGGGTTAGCCTGGTGATGGGTATTGAGGAGGGCACGTTCTGCATGGAGCACTGGGTGTTATGAACAAACAATGAATCATGGAACACTGCACCAAAAACTAATGATGTAATATATGGTGATTAACATAACAATAAAAAATTAAAAAAAAATAGTTGTTTGTGGTCGGGATTCTTTCCAGTTTCTGATATTACAATAAAGTTGCTTCTCACCCTGGATCTGTATCTCTGGATCTCAGAGAATGTATTATTTATATACTTTCCATAACAACCATGAATGCGAAGAAGATGCAGAGGAACATTTTTGCATCCATATGGGAGTTTCTCTGCCCTGTTAAGGTCCTGTTTTATATAGGTGTTTTTGAATAATCAATGTCAAACATGGGAATATAAATAAAACACAATTAAAATTATGAATTTTCTGTGAAGATGGCCGTAAAAACATGGGCGTAACAAGGTTAACCCATTTTTTGGTAAAGCTTGATGCTCATAGTGATAATTTGGTGTAACCATTATCAGAAATCCAGAGTATCGGGGGGTGGAGCAAGATGGCGGAGGAGTAGGAGACCTGGATTTCATCTGGTCTCAGGAATGCAGCTGAATAGGCATCAAACCATTGTGAACACCTACGAACTCAACGGGAGATCGAAGAAGAGAGTAGCAACAACTCTCTGAACAGAGAAGCGACCACTTACTAGAAGGTAGGACGTGCGAAGAAGTGAATCCGAGGCGATATTCGGGAGGATAGACGGCGGGGGAGTGGGCCTCCTTCGGCCACTTCTGGGAAGTGATAGAGCCGCGGAGCACAAAATCGGAACTTTTAGAAGTTGGCTCCGCTGAGGGACGTCACTCCAGTGGTTAAGCGGGAGGTGGAAACCTCGTGGGACAGTGTGGACTCAGGAACCTCGCGGTCACAGAAAGACCGGGGGTGCCTGAGTGCATCAGAGCTCCCAGGTATCAGAGCGGGGAAGCAGGCTGCAGAGATGGAGCCGAGGCGCGGACTCGCAGCTCAGGGTGGCCATAAACTGTGATCCGCGGCCCAGTCGGCCATTGCGCCTCCATCAGGGACCCAGCAAGCAGCAGAGCCGGGGAGACTCCTCTCCCTCCCCAAGGAGGAGTGGCGTGGGAGTGCACAGCAGGGATCTGCTGGGTTTGGAGACTCCACATGGTGTTGGGTGCCAGAGTTAGAAACTCTCGGTCACAGGCCGGATGAGCACGGAGTGCGGCCGGAGACTGGGGAGACGGGAGTGATCGACTGCTTTTCTCTGGGGGTGCACTGAGGAGCGGGGCCCCGAATTCTCAGTTCCTCTGGGCAGAGAGTGGGAGGCCACCATTTTCACCCTGGTCCTCCAAAGCTGTACCGAGAGCTTGCAGGGAACAAAAGCTCCTGAGAGCAAACCTGAGCAGCTTGCTTAGCCCGGACCCACAAGGGTGGGGCAATTCTGCCTCTGGCAAAGACACTTGGGAACCACGGCAACAGGCCCCTCTCCCAGAAGATCAGCACGTACAGCCAGCAAGCCAAGACCAAGTTTACCAATCAAGGAGAACGGGAGAACTCCAGCGCTAGGGGAATACTGCACATAGAATTCATGGCTTTTTTACCATGATTCATTAGTTTTTCAAAGTTAATTTTTTTAACTGTTTTTTTTTTATTTTTCTTTTTCCCTTTTTCAACCAACATCTTATCAATCCCTTTTTTAAAAAAACATTTTTTATTTTTCATTTTTAGAGTCATATTTTATCCACTCATAGTAGTTACCCTTATTTTTGGCATATATATATGTTCTTCTCTCTTTAAAATTTTGATATACAGTTTCTTCTAACAGATCAAAATATACCCTAAATCACTAGTGTATGGCTTTGTTCTAGTCTCCTGCCTGATCACAGTCTCTCCCCCTTTTTTTCTTTCCTTTTTTCTTTTTTTTAAATCTTCTTCTTTCTTCTTTCAAACAACTTCTTATCAGTTCCGTTTATAAAAGCTTTTATAATTTTCATCTTTACAGTCATCTTCCATCCCTTCATTGTATCGACCCTTATTTTGTACATATACAAGTCTTTCTTCCTTTAAAATTTTAGGAGGCACTTTCTTCTAATAGACCAAAATACACCCAAAATCTACTGTGTGGCACTGATCTATGCACTAGCCTGATCATATTTGATCATATTCTGTTTTTTTTTGTTTTGTTTTGTTCTGTTTTTGTTTGTTTTTATCTTTTTCTTTTTCTTTTTTTTTCCTCTTTCTTTTTCCTTTCTTTCCCTTTCTTTTCCCCTGGTTTCAGATCTTTTCTGCTTTGTATAGAGTATATTTGCTGGGGACGTTGTTAACCTGTTACCATTTTGTTCTCTCATTTATCTGTTCTCCTCTGGACAAAATGACAAGACGAAAAAAATCACCTCAGCAAAAAGAACAAGAGGTAGTACCGTCTGCCAGGGACCTACTCAATACTGACATTAGTACGATGTCGGACCTAGAGTTCAGAATCATGACTTTAAAGATACTAGCCGGGCTTGAAAAAAGCGTGGAAGTTATTAGAGAAACCCTTTCTGGAGAAATAAAAGAACTAAAATCTAACCAAGTCGAAATCAAAAAGGCTATTGATGAGGTGCAATCAAAACTGGGGGCACTAACTGCTAGGATAAATGAGGCAGAAGAGAGAATCAGCGATATAGAAGACCAAATGATGGAAAATAAAGAGGCTGAGAAAAAGAGAGAGAAACAACTACAGGATCATGAGGGCAGAATTCGAGAGATAAGTGATACGATAAGACAAAACAACATTAGAATAATTGGGATCCCAGAAGAAGAAGAAAGAGAGAGAGGGGCAGAAGGTATACTGGAGCAAATTATAGCAGAGAACTTCCCTAATGTGAGGAAGGAAACAGGCATCAAAATCCAGGAGGCACAGAGAACCCCTCTCAAAATCAATAAAAATAGGTCAACAGCCCGACATCTAATAGTAAAACTTACGAGTCTCAGAGACAAAGAGAAAATCCTGAAAGCAGCTTGGGAGAAAAGATAGGTAACCTACAATGGTAGAAACATTAGACTGGCAACAGACCTATCCACAGAGACCTGGAGGCCAGAAAGGACTGGCAAGATATCTTCAGAGCACTAAACGAGAAAAATATGCAGCCAAGAATACTATATCCAGCAAGGCTGTCATTGAAAATAGAAGGAGAGGTAAAAAGCTTCCAGGACAAACAAAAACTAAAGCAATTTGCAAACACGAAACCAGTCCTCCAAGAAATATTGAGAGGGGTCCTCTAAGCAAAGAGAGAGCCTAAAAGCAGCATAGATCAGAAAGGAACACAGACAATATACAGTCACAGTCACCTTACAAGCAATACAATGGCACTAAATTCCTATCTTTCAATAGTTACCCTGAATGTAAATGGGCTCAATGCCCCAATCAAAAGACACAGGCTATCAGATTGGATTAAAAAAACGAGACCCATCCATATGCTGTCTGTAAGAGACTCATTTTAGACCCAAAGACAACCCCACATTGAAAGTGAGGGGGTGGGAAACAATTTACCATGCTAATGGACACCAAAAGAAAGCTGGGGTGGCAATTCTTATATCAGACAAATTAGATTTTAAAACAAAGACTGTAATAAGAGATGAAGAAGGACACTATATCTTACTTAAAGGGTCTATCCAACAAGATGATCTAACAATTGTAAATATCTATGCCCCTAATAGTGGAGCAGCCAATTATATAAGGCAATTAATAACAAAAGCAAAGAAACACATTGACAACAATACAATAATAGTGGGGGACTTTAACACCCCCCTGACTGAAATGGACAGATCATCTAAGCAAAAGATCAACAAGGAAATAAAGACTTTAAATGAAACACTAGACCAAATGGACTTCACAGACATATTCAGAACATTCCATCCCAAAGCAATGGAGTACACATTCTTCTCTAGTGCCCATGGAACATTCTCCAGAATTGATCACATCCTAGGTCACAAATCAGGTCTCAACCGGTACCAAAAGACTGGGATCATTCCCTGCATATTTTCAGACCACAATGCTTTGAAACTAGAACTCAATCACAAG
Organism: Callorhinus ursinus; assembly: GCF_003265705.2. NCBI lineage: Eukaryota > Metazoa > Chordata > Mammalia > Carnivora > Otariidae > Callorhinus > Callorhinus ursinus. Next base: position 4,650 of record NW_027398895.1, on the reverse strand, counting down.
AGGAAAGTCAGAAAGAACTCAAATACATGGAGGCTAAAGAGCATCCTACTAAAGAATGAATGGGTCCACCAGGAAATTAAAGAAGAATTTAAAAAATTCATGGAAACCAATGAAAATGAAAACACAAGTGTTCAAAATCTTTGGGATACAGCAAAGGCAGTCCTGAGAGGAAAGTATAGAGCAATACAAGCCTTTCTCAAGAAACAAGAAAGGTCTCAAATACACAACCTAACCTATACCTAAAGGACCTGGAGAAAGAACAGCAAATAAAGCCTAAACCCAGCAGGAGAAGAAAAATAATAAAGATCAGAGCAGAAATCAATGAACTAGAAACCAAATAACAGTAGAACAGATCAACGAAACTAGGAGCTGGTTCTTTGAAAGAATTAACAAGATGGATAAACACCTGACCAGACTTATCAAAAAGACAGAAGAAATGACCCAAATCAACAAAATCATGAAGGAAAGAGGAGAGATCACAACCAACACCAAAGAAATACAAACAATTGTAAGAACATATTATGAGCAACTCTAGGCCAGCAAATTAGATAACCTGGAAGAAATGGGTGCATTCCTAGAGATGTATCAACTACCAAAACTGAACCAGGAAGAAATAGAAAACCTGAACAGACCTATAACCACTAAGGAAATTGAAGCAGTCATCAAAAATCTCCCAACAAACAAAAGCCCAGGGCCAGATGACTTCCTAGGGGAATTCTATCGAACATTTAAAGAAGAATTAATACCTATTCTTCTGAAACTGTTCCAAAAAATAGAAATGGATGGAAAACTTCCAAACTCATTTTATGAGGCCAGCATTACCTTGATCCCAAAACCAGACAAAGACCCCATCAAAAAGGAGAATTACAGACCAATATCCTTAATGAACATGGATGCAAAAATTCTCACCAAAATACTAGCTATTAGGATCCAACAGTACATTAAAAGGATTATTCACCATGATCAAGTGGAATTTATCTCTGGGCTGCAAGGTTGGTTCAACATCTGCAAATCAATCAACGTGATCCAATACATTAACAAAAGAAAGAACAAGAGTCATATGATCCTCTCAATAGATGCAGAAAAAGCATTTGACAAAGTACAGCATCCTTTCTTGATCAAAACTCTTCAGAGTATAGGGATAGATGGTACATACCTCAATATCATGAAAGCCATCTATGAAAAACCCACAGCGAATATCATTCTCAATGGGGAAAAACTGAGAGCTTTTCCCGTAAGGCCAGGAACGCGGCAGGGATGTCCACTATCACCACTGCTATTCAACATATTATTAGAAGTCCTAGCCACAGCAATCAGACAACAAAAAGAAATCAAAGGCATCCAAATCGGCAAAGAAGAAGTCAAACTCTCACTCTTTGCAGATGATATGATACTGTATCTGGAAAACCCAAAAGACTCCCCCCCAAAACTGCTAGAACTCATTCAGGAATTCAATAAAGTAGCAGGAGATAAAATCAATGCACAGAAATCAGTGGCACTCCTATACACGAACAATAAGACAGAAGAGAGACAAATCAAGGAGTCGATCCCAGTTATAATTGCACCCAAAACCATAAGATACCTAGGAATAAATTTAACCAATGAGGCAAAGGATCTGTACTCAGAAAACTATAAAATACTCATGAAAGAAATTGAAGAAGACACAAAGAAATGGAAAAACGTTCCATGCTCATGGATTGGGAGAATCAACATTGTGAAGATGTCAATGCTACCTAGAGCAATCTACACATTCAATGCAATCCCCATCCAAATACCAACCACTTTTTTCAAAGAAATGGAACAAATAATCCTAAAATTTGTATGGAACCAGAAGAGATCCCAAATAGCCAGAGGAATCTTGAAAAAGAAAAGCACAGCTGGTGGCAGCACAATTCCTGACTTCCAGATCTATTACAAAGCTGTCATCATCAAGACAGTATGGTACTGGCACAAAAACAGACACATTGATCAATGGAACAGAATCGAGAGCCCAGAAATGGACCCTCACCTCTATGGTCAACTCATCTTTGACAAAGCAGGAAAGTATGTCCAATGGAATAAAGACAGTCTCTTCAACAAATGGTGTTGGGAAAATTGGACAGCCACATGCAGAAGAATGAAACTGGACCATTTCCTTACACCACACACAAAAATAGACTCCAAATGTTTGAAAGACCTAACGTGAGACAGAAGTCCATCAAAATCCTAAAGGAGAACACAGGTAGCAACCTCTTCGACCTCAGCTGCAGCAACTTCTTCCTAGAAACATCACGAAATTCAAGGGAAGCAAGGGCAAAAATGAACTATTGGGATTTCATCAAGATAAAAAGCTTTTACATAGCAAAAGAAACAGTCCACAAAACCAAAAGACAACCGACAGAATGGGAGAAAATATTTGCAAATGACATATCAGATAAAGGGCTAGTATCCAAAATCTATAAAGAACTTATCAAACTCAACACCCAAAGAACAAATAATCCAATCAAGAAATGGGCAGAAGACATGAACAGACATTTTTCCAAAGAAGACATCCAAATGGCCACAGACATATGAAAAAGTTCTCCACATCGCTTGGCATCAGGGAAATCCAAATCAAAACCTCAATGAGATACCACCTCACACCAGTGAGAATGGCTAGAATTAACAAGTCAGGAAATGACAGATGTTGGCAGGGATGTGGAGAAAGGGGAACCCTCCTACACTGTTGGTGGGAATGGAAGCTGGTGCAACTACTCTGGAAAACAGTGTGGAGGTTCCTCAAACAGTTGAAAATAGAGCTACCATACGATCCAGCATTTGCACTACTGGGTATTTACCCCAAAGATACAAATGTAGGGATCCAAAGGGGTACGTGCACCGCAATGTTTATAGCAGCAATGTCCACAATAGCCAAACTGTGGAAAGAGCCAAGATGTCCATCGACAGATGAATGGATAAAGAAGAAGTGGTATATATAAACAATGGAATATTATGCAGCCATCAAAAGGAATGAGATCTTGCCATTTGCAATGACGTGGATGGAACTGGAGGGTGTTATGCTGAGTGAAATAAGTCAATCAGAGAAAGACATGTATCACATGACCTCACTGATATGAGGAATTCTTAATCTCAGGAAACAAACTGAGTGTTACTGGAGTGGTTGGGGGTGGGAGGGATGGGATGGCTGGGTGATAGACATTGGGGAGGGTATGTGCTACGGTGAGCGCTGTGAATTGTGCAAGACTGTTGAATCACAGATCTGTACTTCTGAAACAAATAACGCAACATATTTTAAGAAAAAAGGAAAAGAAGAAGATAACAGGAGAGGAAGAAAAGGGGAGTATGTCAGAGGGGGAGACGAACCATGAGAGATGATGGACTCTGAAAAACTGAGGGTTCTAGAGGGTAGGGGGGTGGGGGGATGGGTTAGCCTGGTGATGGGTATTGAGGAGGGCACGTTTTGCATGGTGCACTGGGTGTTATGAACAAACAATGAATCATGGAACACTGCATCAAAAACTAATGATGTAATATATGGTGATTAACATAACAATAAAAAATTAAAAAAAAAAGAAGAAGTGGTATATATAAACAATGGAATATTATGCAGCCATCAAAAGGAATGAGATCTTGCCATTTGCAATGACGTGGATGGAACTGGTGGGTGTTATGCTGAGTGAAATAAGTCAATCAGAGAAAGACATGTATCATATGACCTCGTTGATATGAGGAATTCTTAATCTCAGGAAACAAACTGAGGTTTGCTGGAGTGGTGGGGGGTGGGAGGGACGGGGTGGCTGGGTGACAGACATTGGGGAGTGTATGTGCTATGGTGAGCGCTGTGAATTGTGAAAGACTGTTGAATCATAGATCGGTACTTCTGAAACAAATAATGCAATATATGTTAAGAAAAAAAAAAGAAGGAAAAGATAGGAGGGGAAGAATGAAGGGGAGCAAGTTGGAGGGGGAGATGAACCATGAGAGACAATGGACTCTGAAAAACAAACTGAGGGTTCTAGAGGGGAGGGGGTAGGGGGATGGGTCAGCCTGGTGATGGGTATTAAAGAGGGCACGTTCTGCGTGGAGCAGTGGGTGTTATGCACAAACAATGAATCATGGAACACTACATCAAAAACTAATGATGTAATATATGATGATTAACATAACAATAAAAAATAAAAATATATATAAAAAAAGAAAGAAATCCAGAGTATCATTTAGAGCAATAGATTTCGGGGCCAGCATATAATTGAAATCCCTGTCCATTAAGGAATTTGATGAATTTAATTTTATGTGGAAATAATATCAGGCTGTGGACACAGTCCTATTTCCCATCTGGGGTCTGTGTTTCTGTGGAATGAGATGATTCTAGTCTGGGAGGCAGGAGGGGATCTGCTGGGACATTGATGCTTCTTCAGGAGTTACTTTTAGAAAAATCTCTCCCTTCTGCCAGGGTCTGGGTCTTCTGTGACCTTGGAAATGCTGTCACCATGTACATCCATGATGGGGGTCCCCTAGGCTTTTTAAGTGACTTAAATTGATTTAACCTTAAAACACTGGAAACACTCTGGCTGTCACTTCCCTCAGATCATCTACAGTCTTTAGCTTCTTGATGGTACCAGGTGATTTCAAAGCCTGTTAGTTAAATGTTCTATTATATCACAGTTCAGG
>NW_027398894.1:0-9556 GCF_003265705.2 Callorhinus ursinus | reverse complement strand
CGTGACCAGGGCTATGACCCTGGACAGACCCTGTGCCTCTCAGGGCCTCCCCAGGCTCCCCATCTGCACATCGGGGTGTTCTGGCTTCTACTTCTAGGGACACCATCAGGGGTAGGACCTCTACACATGTTCCATACCTGCCTTCACAGGAGGCTGGTGCATACTTGGCAATGCAAGGATGAGCCAGGAGCTGGGCTTGGCATGGAACACAGCTCAGAGGGGCTTGGGTCTGCTCTGGGGTCCAGGCAAAGCCACTCCCCTCCTGCCTGTGTCCCAGCCCCCGTGGGAAGGTAGTAATGAATGGATTCTGAACTTGTCCTCTCACAACACAGACTTCCAGGGCCTCCCATTAGGGTTAGGCTCAGGTCCCTGGGCCTCGTCTGTGCCTGTGTGCTGGGCAGTCCCCACAGTGGCCCCTGGCAGCCCTGAGTCCTGGTCACACATCCCTGTGGAATCCCCTCCCCTCCAGGGTGGATGGCCTGTGGGACGGCGCTCTCAGGAATAGAATGGCACAAAATGCCGGGATGTCATTTCCAAGCTGGTGGAGGAAAGTCTATGACTTCTCCTGGTTCCCTCTGTCCTGTGTTCATTCTCTGTCTCCTTCTCTGTCACTGTGTCTGTGTCTCTCACAGGAGCAGGATCTGTGGGTTCCATGGGCGATGTGAGAAACCACAGAAGCCTCCCTTGTCCCCGTTTCCCTCTCCGGTCCTGGTGCTCCATTCCTTCCTAAGGCCTCCTCACCCTGACCGGAGCAGTGATTCTGGATCCTCTTCCACATGGGGACCCTGAGGCTGCAACAAGGAAGGCCCTGACCTTGGTCTCCAGACTGGTGGCCCAGTGCTCTGCCACGTTCTGTGTACCCAGGTCCTCAGCCCCCCAAGCCTCCAGTCTGTCCTCTGCTGAGAAGGACCTCGAGGGAGTACAAAGCATTTCCCCAGCACTGGGAGCACAGTGGGTCAGGGATGGAGATCCAAGGCCAACAGGCTCTTCTACAAGCCTGTGGGACCCTTGGGACACTGCATCTCTGCAGCACAAGTGACAGCAGAGTAAGTTGAGACCTTTTGTGCTATAGCCGTCTGGACTTGGGGCTGGGTATCTCTTCCTACTCCCAAGTGCCCAGGGTGGTGGTGGACAACGGAACCCAGACCCTGTCTTTTCCCAGTGCCCTGGTAACCCCCTGGGCCCCTTGGGGACCCCTGACCATCAGCCTGGCCTGTCTCCCCTCCCCATGCTCTGGATTTGGGTCCTTGCCAGGAGTCCTGATGCCCTGCCCCATGGCCCAGCTGTATCCAACCTCTTTCTTCTTTCCCCCTTGTCCCCCACCTCGCTCCCTGGGTGTCCTCCCCTTCTGACCCCCAGGTGGGCAGTCAGAGTGGTGTGTGTGTGTGGGGGGTGTGCAGGTGCAAATGCTTCTACGTGCCTGGGGATGCCAAGGTCATGTCCCCACATGGGATATGGTGGGTAGCTATCCCTGAAGATCTGAGGGGCTCTCACCCCCAAAGCAAACCTCATGGGAGGGTTGGGGCTGGCCTAGGACTGGAGAGCAGCCCTGCTCCTTGGGCTCTGCACCCCTCATTTGTCTTGGGACAGTGCCTGCCTCTCTTGACCCAGGTTCCCACCTGTCCCTGAGGGTTGGACATGGAAACGGTTGAACGTGGCCGCTCCTCCAGGGGTAGGTGGGGGACAGGTGCACCAGGCACCCAGGCATCCCCACCGAGAGGGCCAGCCAGGTGTGTCATGGCCAGGTGTGCAAAGGGGACCTGCACACAGCACCTGTATGGCGAACCAGCCCTGTGGCAGATGTACATGGCTCTGCACCTAACCGGTCCCCCACATTCCCTCCCCACAGCCGACTGCTCTGTGGCCCCAAAGTCCGCTGGGCCCCGCAACCACGCCCACCTTGGGCGGCAGGCCTTAGGGTGCAAAGCCAGGTGGGTAGGACATCTGGGGACGCACAGGTCATTGAATACCCCCCACCCAGCTGGCCTGGAATGCAGACTCCCTCTCAGGGTCCAGCTAAGTTCCGGGGTGGGCCAGAGGACCTGGAGGCATCAGTGGTGGCCGACTCAGGACAGGGAGATCAGTCTGCCCCTTCTCCTTCTCTTCTCCTCCTTCTGCCTTGTCTTCCTGGCAGGACCTGGGACGGACGTCCAGCCTGTCCCTGGCTGCAGCCCTGGCTGGGGTCAGAGGGGCGGGAAGGAGGCTGGGGAGGAGGGGCCCACCAGCAGGATTCCCGAGTGTGAAAGGGGTCGTTACTGTAATGAGGGACCCCGTGGGCATTCAGGGATTTCAGCCCTTTTTAGACATGAGCAGTGGCGCCTGGACTCGGCCCCTGCCCCATCCTTCACTCTCCGCAAGGCCCTGCATCCTCCCCAGCCCAGTCCTGGTCCACAGCCAGTCTTCCCTCCGGCCCCAGGAAATCCAGGGGCTCTGGGGGCTGCAAAATCATTACAAGCTGGAACCGAGCCATCCCTATGGGGCCTGGTTCCGGGTCCTGCAGCCCCACAGTGAGGAGAGGTGAGGCCAGGCAGGAGCGGGGAGGGGGCAGAGTGGACTCTCCCTGGGGGCCATGGCTCCCTGTTCAGTGCAGACCCTACTGTGTGCTGGCCCCTAAGGCACCCAGATTCCAGCTCCTGGTCAGGCTCCGGGAGGGAGACCAGAGTTGATTCTTGCTAGCTCAGACGTGTCACTCCGTCCTGTAGCTACAGCCTGTCCCACCAGCTGAACTCCCCCTCCTAGTCGGCCAGCTCACCTTCAGGGTCAAGAACAGGCCATCATGAAGGTCAGGGGCCAGTGTGTGGCTGGTCAGGCAGGGGAGGGCTCGCTCTGGGCTCAGGGAGTCTCTGGCTGGGCTAGCAGGGGCTCTGGAGGGCCGGCCTTCCAGATTCTCTGCTGAGCAGCCCTGGGTTAGGGTGAGGGTTAGGGTTAGGTTGAGGGTGAGTGTGAGTTTTAGGGTTAGGGTTAGGGTTTAGTGTTAGGGTTTAGGGTGAGGTTGAGGGGTGAGGGTGAGGGTCAGGGTGAGGGTTAGTGGTAGGGGTAGGGGTTCGGGGTAGGGGTTAGGGTTAGGGTTAGGAGATGATGGCTCCTGATACTCAGGTAAAGATATATAAGACCTACTGGATATTCAGTTGAAGGGCATTGACCTCCTGAAAGTTATGGGAGCTGAGAAAGTGCGACATTCAGTTAGAAAGTTAGTAGGAGAATAAAGCTCATTTGACAATCTGAAAATTCGTAACACTCAGGGTGAAGCTATGAGGTGTCCTGACACGCTGGCAGGCAAGGGACAACGTCTTGATCCTCAGATTGTCTGGTGGAGAACTTACACTCAGGGAGAGGAGGGAACACTGCCCTTCATGCAGGTGGAGGTGTGACCTCCTCACACTCCTACAGGAAGGTGAAACTTCTTAACATGCAGGTATGTGAGGTGAGCATTTGTCATCCTCCCGTCGGTGAGATGCCATCTCCTGACAATCAGAAAAATGAAACCTCAGGATATTCAGGTGATTGTGGTGAGAATTCCTGACCCTCAGGTATATGAGACACATTTTCCTGCATGTAGGTCCCAGAGAGGAGACCTGGAGACACTCAGGTAGGAAACACCAGACCCTGTGATACTCAGCAGTGAATAGAAAGTTGGGCTTTGTAGTCCTAAGTTAGAGAACTTCAAAGTGGCTATTTGAAAAGTGTGCTGATAGTATGTACTTGGAAGAGGGAAAGACAATTTGCCCTACACGGGTTTAAGGATCGATTAATCTGGTGAGCCCGACACCCTGTGACCATTGACATGCCGCATCATCTTGACACAGAGGGACAGAGCTGCCCCTCAACCCATGATTCGGAATAGGAACTGTGGTTGCAGCTTGCATGAGGGGCAGACCCTGACAGTGCACAAAACTGGATCCTCAGATAATACGGAACCTTCGAAGGGTAACTGGGAATGAAGATCCTGGCCTTGGGACATAGGGAGGGGGCTGCACATAAGCCCCCATCACCCGAGGGGTGCAGAGGAGCCAGTACAGAAAGCTGGGATCTTGTTTCAGCCTGAACCAGTTAAGCTAAAGGGCTCCTGCCTAGCCTGACTATTGGGGGGGGTGGGGGTGATGTAGCCATGCTGATTGGTCAGGAGGCCACAGAGCTTTGTGAGGTCACTGGGCTTCCAGGCCAGGCTGGGGCAGGAGTATGATAGAGGTGCTTCCAACTGCCATTCTGCTGGCCTTGGCAGTGTCTGTGGTTGCCAATGATAATGCCATGTGTGAGTAAGTGTCACGGACACCTCCATGGGGTGGAAAGAGTGTCTTCTGAATAGCAAGCCCCATCCAGTCTCCCTCTGTCCAGGGCTAGGAAGGAGGCCAAGCTTCGGCCTTAGTAGTCCCCTGGGTCTCAGGGGTGTGACCCACATCCCCAACTCAGACCATCCTTGCTCCCAGCTTCATCAGCCAAGAGACGCCAGGGCTGACCCTGGGCTTCTTTGCCTCCCGTAGCACAGACGCTGGGGTCCTTCCCTCACCTAGAGACTGACCTCACTGCCTCTTGCACATCAAGTCCCAATTTTTAGAAACCCCTTTCTTCCCACAGATACTGAGGTACCCCACCTGTGGCTGACCCCAAAGACCCCAGGGTATTGTCATGGCATTCTTCTAGGGTCCCGCCTCCACCTTAGACTCTGACTGTCCCCAAGGTACCCCCAAACTCTTGTGGCCTCTCCCCAGTTCCCAGAACTTCCATCCCTGGACCCCCGTTCCTCCCCACACCTGGGATCACTGGACCTGCCTTGGCTACTCTCCCTCCTGCCACCATCCAACCCTACACTGCAGCCCCAAGACCCCTGTGGCTGTTTCCTGAGTCTCCCGCCCAGAATTGGCTCTAAAGACCTCAAGCCATTACACCTCTCTCTCCACCTCTAGCCTCCCCATCTGCCTCAGGATTTCCCATATTTCTAGGGCCCTTATCATCCATCCTGCTTCCTATGGCGCCTTCTTTCCTCGCCTTGGGGCTACACCCGCAAGACCCCAGAACTCATACTCCTCAAAACCAGTTCCTGAAGCCTGCAGCTTCCGGCTTCCCTACCACCCTGACAGCGCCTCTCCTCAGCAGCTCCCCCTCGGACCACCCACACTCCCGGTTGCCCCACTTTGCCCAGCCCCCTAGCCCTGATTTCCCCATCGTGCAGGTGCGAGGACAGGCTGCGTCCTTCTTGGTTTGAACTGTGCCCCTGGTCTCTCCCCAGTGCCCCCTGTGGGTTACGGTTCAGACAGAACCCACCGGGAAGTGGCTGTATCATCGGAGGACAGGATGCAACAATCGGGGCCTGGCCCTGGATGGTCAGCCTCCAGGTATTCATGTCCCATAATAACCGAAGGTACCATGCGTGCGGAGGCACCTTGCTGAACTCCCATTGGCTGCTTACTGATGCCCACTGCTTCCTCTCCAAAAAGTACGTGTGGGAGCGCATGGAGGGAGGTCTTCAGAAAGGATCTTCCCAGAAAGGGACATTCTCCAGGGCTCTCTGTGCGCAGTCTCCCCGGGGCTCTGGGTCTTGTGGCAACCAGACCACGAGTGGGTGGGCCCAGGCCCTTGCTGAGGGAGGGCTCTGAGGATCATGGTCACCAGAGATTTCTGTCGAGCCCGTCCTTTCTGAGGATGACCTGCCTTGCCTCTGTGCCCACAGAAAAGTATATGACTGGAGACTGATTTTTGGAACAAGGGAAATTGTGTATGGGAACAATAAGCCAGCGAAACCGCCTCAACAGGAGAGATATGTCGAGAAAATCATCATTCATGAGAAATACATCCCCAGTTTAGAGCACAATGACATCACTCTCATGAAGATCACCCCTCCTGTTCCCTGTGGGCAATTCATCGGAATGGGCTGCCTGCCCCAATTTAGGGCGGGCCCACCTGGAGTTCCCCAGGCCTGCTGGGTGGCTGGCTGGGGATTCTTGAAAGAGATAGGTGAGTATGGGAGGGGCTCTCACAGGGGTAGCGGCACTGCTGGTCATTCCCTCAGTGGTCTCTGAAGTGCAGGGGCCATATATGGTGCCTAGTGGTGATGTGCACCAGAATGCGGGGTCCTGTCCCCTTTTATAGTGGGAGAAACTAGCAGCTGAGTCCCCTGTCCACAACCTCACCACTGATGACACGTGTGGTCGCCGGGTGGAAGGGTGCATGCAGCCCCAGGAAAACCTGGGCGTTTTTCGAATGGGGTATGGGCTGTGGCTCTATCTGGGGCCTGGAACCCCAGTTGCTACCTTCTGGAAATGGGGGATTGTCTCCTGAAATGGCACTTAGAGAAGAGCTTGAGATGGGGTTTTGTGGTTGCGGGCCAACTCCTCTCCTCTCTGGACATCCATTTCCCCATCTGTGAGTGGAAGGGCCATGTCACATGGTCTCTGAGCTCTGACACCGCAGAGCCCAGCCCTCTAGACCTCAGTGAACCTCTGCTCCCCAACCTCGCTGGTCACAATGCGAGAATCCACCCTCCCCATCCGAGTGACTTCGTTTTCTCTGGAGAGAGGGGACAGGGTTCTTGGCAGGCCAGCAGTGGGCAGCAAGGGTATGACGAGTAGGTTAGGCCTTTCAGCTTTCCACAGGTGACCACATGGACTTTTTACCCAGTCACATTGGGGATGAGAAAAGAGACTGAAAGCTCTTCTGTCCGTTGATAATGGAAAACTGAGGGCTCCTAATTCCTGAAATACTTTACCTGTCTTAAATATTTTCATTTTTTCAAAAATATTGTTGGATATAAATTTGTGCTTAATATAATGCAAAATGTTATGGTTTAGAGAAGAACGAATCAAAAATGTTCACTAGCCCCATCAAGAATACAAGGATGTTCCAGGGTCATGCTCTCTTACATTAGAAGTACACACTGGTACCAGACTCTGGCCCTATATCATTGTGACAATGTGGTCTTCATCCGCTTTGTCTTTTAAAGCTGGGATGACTCATATGTGATATAAGACCAAATAAATCTCAAATACTTAACTCTATATTCTTTTCACATAAATCACTTAAGCAATATGATGATAACATAGCCACCTAAGAAATACTCCCAATTGAGAAAATGCATGTCAGATGCATAATAGAATTCACACTACATAATCATCAAACTGAAATGTATCTCTTTAAATAGTAATTGCATATTTTCCTTTTCAATATAAGTTGTAGGAAACTCATCAAAGCACTCTAATTTCTTTTTTCATTTTTAATTTAATTTTATTATGTTAGTCACCATACATTACATCATTAGTTTTTGATGTAGTGTTCCATGATTCATTGTTTGTGTATAACACCCAGTGCTCCATGCAGTATGTGCCCTCCTTAATACCCATCACTGTGCTAACCCATCCCCCCACCCCCCTCCCCTCTAAAACCCGGTTTGTTTCTCAGAGTCTATAGTCTCTCGTGGTTCATCTCTCCCTCCGATTTCCCCCCCTTCATTTTTCCCTTCCTTCTCCTAATGTCTTCCATATTATTCCTTATTTTCCACAAATTAGTGAAACCATACGATAATTGACTTTCTCTGCTTGACTTATTTCACTTAGCATAATCTCCTCCAGTCCCATCCATGTGGATGTAAAAGTTGGGTATTCATCCTTTCTGATGGCTGAGTAATATCCCATTGTATATATGGACCACATCTTTATCCATTCATCTGTTGAAGGGCATATCGGCTCTTTCCACAGTTTGGCTATTACGGACATTGCTGCTATGAACTTTAGGGCCCTTCTTTTCATTACATCTGTGTCATTGGGGTAAATACCCAGGAGCACAATTGCTGGGTCATAGGGTAGCTCTATTTTTAATTTTTTTTAAAGATTTTATTTATTTATTTGAGAGAGAGAGAATGAGAGATAGAGAGCACGAGAGGGAAGAGGGTCAGAGGGAGAAGTAGACTCCCCGCTGAGCAGGGAGCCCGATGCGGGACTCGATCCCGGGACTCCAGGATCATGCCCTGAGCCGAAGGCAGTCGCTTAACCAACTGAGCCACCCAGGCGCCCTCTATTTTTAATTTTTTGAGAACCTCCACACTGTTTTCCAAAGCGGCTGTACCAACTTGCATTTCCACCAACAGTGTAAGAGGGTTCCCCTTTCCCCACAACCTCTCTGACATTTGTTGTTTCTTGCCTTGTCCATTTTTGCCATTCTAACTGGTGTAAGGTGGTATCTCAATGTGGTTTTGATTTGAATTTCCCTGATGGCTAATGATGATGAACCTTTTTTCATGTGTCTGTTAGTCATTTGTATGTCTTCTTTGGAGAAGTGTCTGTTCATATCTTCTGCCCATTTTTTGACTTGATTATTTTTTATGGATGTTGAGTTTAAGAAGTTCTTTATAGATCTTGGATACCAGCCCTTTATCTATAGTGTCATTTGCAAATTTCTTTTCACTTACCTCAGGGAACTCAGCAGATTAAACACCTATCTGATAGCTGAGTGATTGTTACTGTGAAGATTCTTTTCCCTCCACCAAGACATGTCTCTGAAACTAAAGAAGATATTTCCTACTATATACAGCAACCACATATCCAGCCCAATGCAATCACATCACTGTTCATGGTTGACTTCCTCCCAGCTGGAGGGTAGACTCCCAACCTTACTTAACAAATGCCTGTTTTTCTACCACATGAGACACAGTTTGAATCCACATATTTGGGTGTCTGAGCCCAAAAACCATACCAAGGGAAAGTCAGGAGATCACTTTAGATACAGATGGCCCTTTAAATTCACACAAATAATGACAATATGGACATGGAACAGTATCTGGTTTCCTTTGATCAAGTCCTAGGAAGGGAGTAAGAGCAGATGTGTCATGAGGAGAACAGATTAGATAAATCAGTATATCTGATGACATTCTTTCAGGCATACTAAAACCTTGCTGACACATCTGTCCCTTGAATCTTGGACAAAACATCAAGACGGTGGGCTAGAATGTGCCAGCCCTCAATTCCCACAGACACTCCATAAAGCACAACATATGGACAAACATAGTTTTGTCAGAACTCCAGAAACCAGCTAAAAAGGTGCAAAAACCACGTGAATCCTTAACCAAGAAAAAGTCCTTACTCAAAATGTTGGGAAATTTTGTGGAATTGTGCCTCCCCTTGCCATACCCCCAGCTGGAGCAGTGTGGTTTAGTCAGGAGGACACTTCTTAATTCTGAGTTCCATCGTTTAGACAAAAGAAGAACATACTTGCTTATAAAGTACTGACTTGTGGAGGGATCTCCATATGATTTCTGTCTGTCCCTGGCTCAGAACAGTGATGGGGAAAGTGGCATAGTTGGAAGGCCTCTGATGGCAGGGACAGTTGCAGTGGATCATTAAAACAACAGTGAACTACAATTTGTGGGGAAAGCAAGACATTAACAAAGAGACATTTAACACAAATCCAAGGCTTCTAGAAAAAAAAAATGCAGGGATGAGAGTCTAAGGAAATTTAAAAGTGCCTTGTGTGTGGAGAACTTGACCAAAACACACAGAAGTCCACCTTTGCTTCTTTTATAAGATTTGAAAAACCAAACCTGAAAATTATAAATACATAATAATGGTCC
>NW_027398893.1:945-9568 GCF_003265705.2 Callorhinus ursinus | reverse complement strand
TGTAAAGTCCCTGTTTCTGTAGATTGTCTGTTTCTTTCTGTTCTATGTTACTCTTGGGGTCTCTCTTTGCTTGCACTATTCCCCTAAATATTTCTTGCAGGGCCGGCTTGGTGGTCACATACTTGTTCAGTTTCTGCCTGTCCTGGAAGCTCTTTATCTCTCCATCCATTATGAATGACAGCCTTGCTGGGTAAAGTATTCTTTGCTCCATGTTCTTTTTATTTAGTACCCTGAATATGTCTTGCCAGCCCTTTCTGGCCTGCCAGGTCTCTGTGGATAGGCCTGATATTAGTTTGATTTTCCTCCCTCTGTAAGTAAGGAACATCTTATCTCAAGCTATTCTCAGGATAGTCTCATTTTGTTTTCTAAAATTTTCAAGCTTCACTATTATAGATGGGGTGTTGATCTATTTTTATTGATTTTTTTGAGGGGGGAATGGGTCCTCTCTGCCTCTTGGACATGAATGCTTGTTTCCTTCCACAGATTAGGGATGTTCTCAGCTATGACTAGCTCAAATATACTTTCTGGACCTCTCTTTCTCTCTCTCCTCTCCCTCAGGTACCCCAATACTACTGACAGTGGTTCATTACAGGGCATCATTAAATTCTCAACCTTTCTTCATGGGCTATCTGTTGTCTTTCTCTCCTTTCTTTCCATTAGCCTGTCTCCTAGATCACTTACTTTATCTTCTGCCTCATTCACCATAGCTGTTAGAGCATCTAATTTAGACTGCATCTCAGTTATAGCATTTTTAAATTCGGCCTTATTAGATCTGATTTTTGCACTTAGAGGTTCTCTACAGTCTTTTATGCTTTTTTTCAAGCCTAGCTATTAACTTTATAATTGCTATCCTGAATTCCATTTTTGACCTCTTACTTATATCCATATCGATTAGCTCTATGGCAGAGAACATTATATCTGGTTCTTTTTTGTTGTGAATTCCTCCTTATAGTCATTTTTCCCAGAGAAGGGTGGACGGATGAGTGAGTGAGCAAAGTCGAAAATATCAACCACAACCCAAGCAAAATACACCCTAGACAAATCCAAAGCCATCAGAAACCATTACAGAAAAGCAAAGCAAGCCAAAACAAAATACAAAGGTGGGGGCGGGGTTGGGGGGAGGCTATAATACAGCAAGGTGGGCAAAACAGGGTGCTCTCCACTTGTTCTGGAGTGAATTTTGGTTTGTGTGTTAGAATACCCTACATCCCAAAATTGCAAGGAATGTAAAACATATATATAGAAAAGAAAATTTTAGACTGAATGATAAATGAATCATGAGAAAAAACCTTGATTTCAATATACTATTTTCTCTTGGCGCTGGAGTTTTACACTCTTGTGGGATCCATAAACCAGTTGTCCACCTGTTCTTCCAGTCTGTCTTCTGGGGGAGGGGCCTGCTGTGCTGCTTCTAAGGTGTCCTTGCCTGGGTGAAGTTGCACCACCCCTTGTGAGTGGGCTGGGCTAAGTGTAAGCTGGTCCTCTGTGTGGCTTTCATTCTCTGGAGGCTTTCTGTGACTCTTTAGATGATCAGAGTAAATATGGCCATGCCTGGTTCTCTGGCCCAGAGCTGAAAGTTCATGGTGCCCCCTCTTCAGTAAACCCTCTAAGAAAAACAGTCTTCACTCTTGTGTGTGCCAAACTCTGCCGACTCTTGCGGTACACGCCCACCACAGTCCTCTTGGGAGGAGTCCAAGGGACCCATATCCCTGCCATTTGTATGTCCTGGGACTGAGAGTGGTTGTGGGCTCATACATGTACTCTGCTCGGCTGCTCCCAGAAGAGGGCTGGGTGTCGCCCTACTGTCCCTTCTGTGGCCACTGCCCTGAGAGCTGTTGCCCAGTCATGGCCACACCTGTGTCACCCCTCCCAGGGGATGGTAAATGGCCCATGTGTTCCAATCATTTTCAGGGTGCTCAGGCAAAGAGCAGTCACTTGACTGGCCTGGCATGTGGTTTACGGTGACCCGAGCTGAGAGACCTCTCCTGAGCTTGCTGACCATAACCAGTTTCCCTACTCCACTGCTTGGGCACTCTACCAGTTCTGGCACCCCCATTCATTCTGTGACTCCTGGATTATTGTGGTCTCAGGATCCCACGTAGAATTTTGCACTTTTTATCCCCTGAGCCCCTTTCAGAAAGGAATGTCTCTCACTGGAGCAGATTTCTAAGGGTTCTGATTTTGCACTCTGGTGTTGTATCACTTTCCATGAGCTGGCTTATGGAGGCTCCTCTCCCCCATTTATCTACCAATATCTCCCTGCAGATTCATGTGTGTGTATCTTCTATCTTGCAAAAAGCAGTAGCTTTTCTGCTTGTGGAGATCCAGATATATTTTCTTACATCTCAGACTGAATTCATGGGTGTTCAGAATAGTTTGATATATATTCAACTAAATTCAAGGGACCAGATGAAACAAGGTCCCCTACTCTTCTGCCATTTTCCTGTCTCTCAGGAAAGCCCCAAGATTTGTTTGAGAGTTTAGATCAGCAAATTGTAGCCCTACCCAGAGCAAATATTCTTTGATAGTCCTCACAATTCTCAGTATATATCCTCTGTCTGTCCGGTTGTCAGTCACTTCTCCCTAAGTTTTCAGTAATGAGTCTCCAGGTGGTCCTCACAGCAGCTGAGCTCCTGTGTTCTTTGGGTGGAGAACACATGAGAGGATGCCATCTTGACACCACATATAACATTCTTCAGTGTCTCGGGGGGGTGTGAGAGAACAGGTTTGTCACCTGTCCAGTATTTAATGGAGAAGGTGGGGGAAGTTGGGAAGGTTGTTTTGAGGGAAAGCCCAATGGAGAAAAGCAAGAATTTGGGGTGATTGAAGTTTCTCACCTGCGGAGCTGTAGGGGTGGTTGATTTCTTGTAGGAGATGAAACCTACATCTTGCCCTTTGGGGTCTGCGACTGATGAGTCTCTCCTGTGGGTGGTTCTAATGCTGGGTCTGTAAGTCACAGTTGTTCCTGTAACTGACCCTGAGTGGTAAGCTCCCCCCTCCAGCCTCCCCTTCTGGCATCCCCATTCCACTTTACTGAGGCTTCCCTTCATGCATTTTCACAGTTCTAACCAGTTGTGGAGCGTTGTGGAAAATTGGAAATCCAAATGCCACTGCTTGTACTGCACCCAAGACACAGGGGCCACCGATTTCTTGCTAACATGTGTCCACCTACAGGGGCGAGAGGTCTCTCCACAATGGCTGAACTGGATCTGAGAGGGTTTGGCCTCCATGACGAAATTTGTTGTCGTGTCTGCTTCTGTGACCTGGTGTTGACATAGTTGTTTGGAAAAGTAATTGACTCTGCGGTGATTTTAAAATGCACTAAACTTGTCACAGCAGCACAAATGTACTTTATCTCCACACTCAGACCCTCTATCTATTGTTTCCATACTACAATTACCACTTCACATGAGTACTTCACTGCATTTTACCACAAACAGGGACACTGTCCCGTGGAACCACCACATAACCCTGTATGAGGAATTCATCCCCTTTTCCACATTTTAACTCAGACCCCAGGCCCACTTCAACTGTCGCATGCCCTATAGTCTGAAATGTCCTTTTCCATTCGGATCCAGTTTTCTTTTTTTTCTTTTTTTTTTTTTTTTCTGGAACTGCTCCTGAGATTTTCCCTTATTTGCACAACCCTGATGGCTTTAAGGAGCACAGATGGTCCCAATCTGAGTGGACTTTTCTGTCTGCCTTCTGTCACTGGGGCTGTTTTCAATGTCTGTCCACATTGTGACAAGCATCAGTCCCTCATTCATTTTTTTCTGTGATTAAATGTAATAACATTGACCACTTAAAACATTTCAGGTACATAGTTCTCGGGCCTTAGCTGAGTTCCCACGGTAGTACGTCATTCTCCAGAACTTCTTCCTTCTCCCCGAGGGGGACTCTGTATGCAGGAGACACCAGCTCCCCATCCCCCTTCCCCTCAGCCCCTGCAGCCACATTCTACTTTGTGTCTCAGGATACTTCATATAAGTGGAATCATACAGTATCTGTCCTGTGAAAACCAGCATCCTGTCCTTGTTTCTGACTTCAGAGTAGAGCTGTCAATCTTCAAACTTGAGCATAGTGTTTACTAGAAATTCATTGAAAAAAAATACCGCTTATTCCTGCTTTCATGAGTGTTTATGTCAGCAACAGATATTGGATTTTGGTTAGAACCTTTTCTGCATCAATTCGTATGACCACAGGTTTTTATTGAAAAATTCATTGCAGTGTATAACATTGCTTGGTTTCACTATATTGAATAAACTTTGAGGTGTTTGTGAAGAGTCAATTGCTTATGGTGCACAATATATTTATGAGCTCTTGGTTTTGCAGTGTTTTTGATCTGGCTTCTTACATCTATTTTAAGAAAGGTATAGGGATGTATTTTGCTGATTTTGTGATGATTTCATTGGGGTTGGTATTAGTGGTTAGGATAGGGGTTAGGGGTTAGGGGTTAGCATTAGGGTTGGTTTTGGGTTAGTGTCTCCCTGTCCTCTTCTGCACAGGACCCATTCTCCTCCAGTAACCAGAGTGATCTTTTCGGAACATAAACTTTGGGCCTCTCTGTGGTCTGCTCCCCTCCTGCCTATCCTTTCCAGCCTCACCTCTCCCACCATGGCCCGCCTCTCTGTGGTCCACCCAGGGGTGTGATTGTCCCCCATGTGCCTCAGACTTGACTCCAAGCATTTGCGTTGGCTGTGCCCTCTGCCATGGGCACTCACGCCCCCGTCACCCTGCTTCATGTTTGGATTGTTTCCCCATTGGCTGGGCCTGGATTGGCCCCCTGATGACTTGCCTCATGCCTGCTCGGTGTGTGTGCTTGTCCCCTATTTAAATGCAGTGCCCGCCTTCCCTTTGTGAGCAGTTTACTAACCTGCTAGGTATGGGGCGGGCACAGGGAAGTAGCCTTGGTGTCAGCAAAAAAATCAGTTTCAGAGGGGTTCACCACACTTGCCTGATGATGGGGGAGCTGCTTTCCACATGGTGGGGAACAGGTAGTACCGTCAAAGGGGGACCAGCCATGTGAGGCTGTTGGAGAAGACTCCCAACTTCTTAGGGCCGGGGAGATGTAGACCTGGACCCGGAAGCTTACACACTTGGATTCAAGGCTAGGGCTTAAGCAAGCCCCCTCTTCTTCCAGAGGTCCTCCTTCCCCTTCCCTGCCCATGGGCTGGACCTGATCTGGGGGAGTTCTAGAGTGACCCCTCCTAGGAATACCAGTGGTTTACTGAGGACCTCATTAGCAGGATCCCCAGTAACCTTCAAGGGAGACCCTAGGGGAGTTGGAGACAGCTTTGTGGGGGCCGGCAACATCCCACTCAAAACAAAATGGGGCAGGTGGCTGGCTCTGCTGGTTCTATCCAGTCTGTAGGGCACAGAAACAAGGGCTGTGCCCCAAGGTGCTCAACTCCTGGCAGGTGGGGACAGGACCAGTGGGTTTGCCCATGAGCTCAGCACAAAGGGATTGATCCCGGCTCCAGGATGCTGTGGGACTGCACAGGTTTCCAACCTCCTAAGCCTTAGGCCTCCTTTTGTAAGATGGGGTGCTAATGGCCCCCTTCTCTGGGAGCAGAAGATAGGGAGGGTTCATGGGCAGACTTGCTCAGGACAGGCTAGGAGATTGGCTGTTGCTCAAAGCAGCCCAGGGCCTGCCGCTTGGAGAAGGTGTACACGTGCACAGCCCCCAGCTTTGGGGTCCTGCTGCCAGCCTCTGGCAGCGACCATTGTCCCACCCTGTCTACTGACACTGTAGCTATGTGGTCTTCCTGGAGATATTCCTGCAGATGGCGGAGAAGCACTTCATGGTGGGACACAGGGTCACCCATCATGGTGGGACACAGAGTCACCTCCTAGGTCTTCACCGACCAGCCGCCTGCCGGGCCTGTTTGCCCCTCTGGCAGGGTCAGAGGGTGTTGGTCCTTTAGGTCTGTGCACCCTGCACTGGCAAGATGTGTCCATGCAGTGCGTGGTGATGATCAGCCGCTTCTGGGAATAGCACTTCCTCCATGAGGTGGATGACTTGGTGTGCGCGGACGCAGACCTGAAGTTCTGTGACCACATGGGTATGGAGATCCTGTCACCCCTCTTTGGCACCCTTTACCCCAGTTTCTACGGGGTGGCACCTGAAGAGTTCAGCTATGAGTGCCGGCCACATTCCTAGGCCCACTTCCACAGGGACCAGGACAACATTGACGACGTGCAGGTGTTTTTTGGGGGTCGGTGGTGGAGGTTCACTGAATGACCTTGGCCTATCACCAGGTGATGGGAGTTGACCTGGCCAATGGGATGAAGGACATGTGGTACGACAAAAGCCAACTGATCCGGTACCTGCTGGACCACCCACCAAGCTGCTATTCCTGGAGGACCTGTGGGACCTGCAGCCCCTGGAGGACCTGTGGGACCCTCACCTGCTAGGCTGCTCCTATCATGAAGAAGCTGAGATTTGGGCCATGCCCAAGAATCACCAGGGCACCCAGAACTCAAGACGGGCTGTCCTCGGAGGCCATGTGAGACCCAAGGCTGCTGGGCTGTCCCTGGAGGACCTGTGGGACCCTCAGCTGCTGGGATGGCCCTGGTAATGAAGAAGCTGAGATTCAGGCTGTGCCCAACAATCACCAGGACACACAGAACTCATGAGGGCCTGGTCCCATAGGATCTGTGGGACTCACGCCTCCTGGGCTGGCTCTGGTCATGAAGAATCTAAGATTCTGTCCATGCCCAAGAATCACAAGGACACCCAGAACTCAAGAGGGCCTGCGCCCGGAGGCCATGCGGTACCTGAGGCTGCAGGGCTGTCCCCCCATCATTCCCTGGGTCATGAAGAAGCTGAGATCATGGCTGTGCCCAAGAATCACCAGGACACCAAGAACTCATGAGGGGCTGTCCCTGGAGGCCATGAGGGACCTGAGGCTGCAGGCCTATCCCCTGGAGGACTCCCAGCACCCGCAGCTGCTGGGCTGGCTCCAGAGGACCTGCGGGACCCGAGGCTGCTGGGCTGGCCCCCTATCATTCCCTGCGTCATGAAGAAGCTGACATTTGGGCCGTGCCCAATAATCACTAGGATACCCGGAACACATGAGGGTCTGCCCCCGTCTCCAACAGGGGGTGCTGGCTTGAGCAGAGCCATCAGAGCAGGTTCCTACTTCTGTGCCCTTGAGCGAAACTGTGGAGCGAGCATTGCTTGCACAGGCACACCAGCGCCCCGGCCACCCCTGTGCACAGGAGGCCTGCCTGGGGGCATAAGTTCCTCTCTTTGTGGTCACCACATTTTGATCACTTCTGGGCCATTTGCAGCTGTGAACGGCTCTAGTTTTAAGTTGGATGTTTTTCTGTGTCAATTCTGAACAACAATCTTTAAAAAGAACAATTGAGGGAAAAGGTTTTCTCCCTGGTTCTAAAAGACACCATACTGGTGGGGCTGGGAGCAGCGCTGTAGCAGCCATGGATCCAGAATGGACCCTGGCCAGGTCTTCCCTCCCAGTCCTTACACCTCACCATGGCCATGGGCCTTCAGATTCAGGGGTGCACTGAGCTACCTCTCAGACCCACAGTCCCCTGACAACCAGAGGCCTTGGCCATGGGCACTAGCTTGGCCACCAGGAGCATGGAGCCCTCTGGGTTATTTATGGTTCCTGCCTTGGTTTTAAATGGCTATTTCTGCACTGGTGTTTGTGAAATGTGGGCACTCGCTCTGTCTAGATGTGCGTCCCCATGGGATTCCTCAGTGCCCACCTGTGGGTTTTCACTTGTGCACTCTCTCTGGACCATCTTCTTGCACTGTGTCTTAACAAGCATTTACTAAGTGCCTACTGTGACCTCAGTCACCAACAAGGGGCAGAGCGTGAGAACGAGAACTAAGATACAAGCTCCCTGCTCCTGGGCCCTCCAGGGACTCACGATGGTCCCATCCTCCTGACTCATTATTTTCCTATTGGTATAATGGAGATACAACTGATACTGTGAAGCACATTTCAACATACAATTAAGTGGCAATAAGTACATTCACTGTTCTGCACCTGCACCTCCATCCATTGCCGTATTTTAATCATCCCAAAATGAACTTTTACCCACGAGACCCTAACCCCCCATTCCCCTTCCCCAACCCTGGCACCGAGCAGCTCCTTCCACCTCTGTGAATGGGAGTGCTGTCCATTCCTCACAAGTGGGGTCCTCCGGTGTCAGTCCTTTAGGGACTGGCTTATTTCACATGGCATAATGGCCTCAAGGTCTGTCCCTGTGAGCCTGAACCTGACCCACTTTCTCCCCAGAAGTGTGGCTCAGCCCTCTCCTGTCTAAGCCGGACCTCCTCAGTCCCCTCTGCTCCCCTCACCTTCCTCCTCAGCCTGAAGATTATCCCACCCAGTCTGGAGCTTTGAAGACCTGTTCAGTCCGGATGCCAGGGACATACCCCGGGGGCCTCGGGCCTCCCCTACCCCCATCTGTCCACGTCAGGTGCCTGCCCCCCTCTGCCAGCGGACCACCTGCACCTCCCAAATATGTCCCCATCTCAGGAGAGGGAAACACCAATTCCAGACCCTTGGAGTCCTCTGGGATGTCTTGCTTGCTACCAACTCTCCCAGTAGTGAAGTGGCTACTGGAGGACATTCAATGTCCAAAACATTTA
>NW_027398893.1:0-845 GCF_003265705.2 Callorhinus ursinus | reverse complement strand
CTGCCCCTACCTGAACTTCAGATGCTCCTCAGTTACTCCTGTGCCTCGGTATCTTCCTGGAATCCTGAGCTGGCTGTTTTCAGACAGCTCGTCCAGCAGTACCCTCAGTTTCTGGCAGGCGGATTTGCTGGAATCCACAGTGTGTCCTGCTGCCCCACCGGGATCGCTTTTTGAAGGCACATCGTCTGGGCCATCTGAGGTCCCAAGACTGTGGGTCTGTGAACTGGAGGGATTCTGAGCAGCACTGGTGGGATGGGAGGGCTGCAAGACCCAGAATAAGGTTTCCAGAAAGCTGTCTGGGGTTCCCGACATCCTACGGTTTTTGAATCAAAGCCCTGAGATCTTTAAAATGCCAGCAACATTGCAGCATGGGCCAGAAAAGCAAATGTCCCTGTGCACCCAACACCACCTAAACTACTGGCCATTTCTTGTCACTTCAGCTGAGTACAAATGGTTGGGAGTCGGTGCTTAAGGGGGGTCCTGGGCCATACTTTGTATTTGGGGGACAGAGAAGCTTGTGCTGAGCCTGAGGAGGGGGTCTGTGTGAAGACCCCAGCTGCAGGCGCTGCTGTCTGCAGATGCCTCCTCAGCCCGCCCCAATGCACCTGGCGATGGGACAGTGCCTGCCCGCTCCTCTCTGCCGAAGCTTCTCTCCTGCACCAGGTGCCTCCTCTCCTGCCAGCCACTGCCAGCCTGCAGCCTCGGAGGGTGAATACCCTGAAGACCTCTAGCCCTGGAGACAAAGCCAGTGATGGTGGGACGTGGTCTCCCAGCAGGCCTGAGCGCCAGGCTCCCACAGTGCTCACCCTCCTGCAGGCTCACTCTGCCACGTCCTCCCTCAGGCT
>NW_027398892.1:0-9568 GCF_003265705.2 Callorhinus ursinus | reverse complement strand
CAAGATGCCCATCGACAGATGAATGGATAAAGAAGATGTGGTATATACACACAATGGAATATTATGCAGCCATCAAAAGGAATGAGATCTTGCCATTTGCAACGACGTGGATGGAACTGGAGGGTGTTATGCTGAGTGAAATAAGTCAATCAGAGAAAGACATGTATCACATGACCTCACTGATATGAGGAATTCTTAATCTCAGGAAACAAACTGAGTGTTACTGGAGTGGTTGGGGGTGGGAGGGATGGGGTGGCTGGGTGATAGACATTGGGGAGGGTATGTGCTACGGTGAGCACTGTGAATTGTGCAAGACTGTTGAATCACAGATCTGTACTTCTGAAACAAATAACGCAACATATTTTAAGAAAAAAGAAAAAGAAGATGATAACAGGAGAGGAAGAAAAGGGGAGTATGTCAGAGGGGGAGACGAACCATGAGAGATGATGGACTCTGAAAAACAAACTGAGGGTTCTAGAGGGGAGGGGGGGAGGGGGATGGGTTATCCTGGTGATGGGTATTGAGGAGGGCACGTTCTGCATGGAGCACTGGGTGTTATGAACAAACAATGAATCATGGAACACTGCACCAAAAACTAATGATGTAATATATGGTGATTAACATAACAATAAAAAAATTAAAAAAAAAAGAATTGGTCTGTTTCTTCTAAGTTGTCAAATGTATGAGTTTAAATTTGTTCATAGCATTCCCTTATTACCCTTTGAATGTTTATAGAACCTGTTGTGGTATATACCCTGTTTTATTTTGATACGGTAATTTTTGTCTTCTCCATTTTTATCCTTGTAAATACTGTTATTGTTTTATATATATTTTAGAACTTGAGACAAAATTTTGTCTCATTGATTTTTCCTGTTATTTTCCTGTTTTCAATTGCATGAATTTCTGTTTGTCTTTATTATTTCCTTTCCCTTCCTTTGGGTGTATTTAGTTATTCTTCTTCTAATCTTGAGACAGAAGTTTACATTGCTGCTTTGTGGCTCTACAAATTTTGATTCAATCTTGATGATTCAATGTTGTTTAGTCCTTCTGTACTTGCTGGTGTTCTCTCTAGAAGTTCTACAGTTTCTTTTTTTATGGATTTTATTTATTTATTAGAGAGAGAGAGAAAGAGAGAGAGAGAGAGGGCACAAGCAGGGGGAGCAGGAGAGGGAGAAACAGGCTCCCCACTGAGCAGGGAGCCCCATGCAGGGCTCAATCCCAGGACCCTGGGACCATGACCTGAGCCAAGGCAGATGCTTAAGCGACTGAACCACCAGGCATCCCTAGAAGTTCTATAATTTCTGACAGTGCAGTATTGAAGTACCCAACTATGGATGTGGATTTGCCTATGTCTCCTGAGGCTCTGTTATTGGTGCATATGTATTTAGCATTATTATATATTATTGGTGCATTGGTCAATTTTATTATGATGCAATGTCCATCTTTCTCCCTAGCAACATTTTTTATCTGAAATCTTCCTTATCTAATGTAAGTACAGTCACATGTGCTTTTTTTGATTAATAGTTGCATTATATATTTTTTCCATCTTTTTGCTTTCAAACTGTTTATGGCATTGGTGTTAGAGTCTTAAATTTCTCATATACAGTGTATAGTTGTGTCATGTTTTATTAATCCAATTTCTTTACTTTTTTAATTTTTTAAGTTTGTTTATGTATTTATTTTATTTTGTTATGTTAGTCACCATACAGTACATCATTAGTTTTTGATGTATTGTTCTATGATTCATTGTTTACATATAACAACCAGTGCTCCAGATTGTTTTTAGAACATTTACATTTGAAATAATTATTGATATGTTAGACATACACCTGCCATTTTATTATTTTTGTTTAATTCCTTTGTTGCTCATACCTCTGGTTTTATTTTCCTTGCTTCTGTTACTTGAACATTTTGAGAATTTTATTTTGAGTTATTTGCAATGATTTTGAGCATAGTGCCTTATATAGCTTTTAATGTTTGCTTTAGATATTACCATATACAAATGTAAAATATGACAGCCTACTGCTGTCCACATTTTACCACTTTATATGAAGTGTAGAAATTTTGCTTGCATTAGGTTCCCTTATCTCACCACTGGTTAAATATAATTGCTTTAAGTCTTTTCTCTTCATTGAGTACCCCATCAGGTGATGTCTCAATTTTTGCTTCAAACTTATATTATTAAAGAAACTCATAAGGAGAAAGACAGTCTATTATGTTTACTTCTTTTACATATTTAATTATTCATTGTTTTTCTTTGTGAATTTTCCAGGCTGCTGTCTTTGGGGGGGGGGGAATCTTCCTTCAGTCATTCTTTAAGTATGTCAGCTATTAACAAGTTCTCTTAGCTTTTCTTCATCTGAGAATATCCTCATTTCTCTTCATTCCTGAAGGGCATTTTCATTGATATAGGATTCAAGAGTGAGAGTTCTTTCTTTTAAGTACTTGAAAAATGCTTTGTCACTTCCTCTGACCTCCATGGTTTAAGATGAGAAATTTTCTATCATTTAAATTGTTTTCACCTATAAGAAAAGCAGCTGCTTTTAGAATATTTTTCTTTGTCTTCAGTTTGCAGAAGTTTAAATATGATGTATCATGGCATAATTTCTATTTAGTTTATCTTACTTTGAATTCTCTCAGCATCTTGGATCTGTAGGTTTATGCATGATGCTATATTTGGGGATTTTTTTAGTGGTTATTTAATTAAATACTTTTTCAGCCATGAATTTGTACTCCTCCTGCAACTCTGATGATACAAATATTAGATACCATTATTATTATTATTGAATTATTTCACGTGTTATTGAGGCTCCGTTCAATTTTTCTTGGTTGATTTTCTCTCTGTTGTTGAGACTGAATAAATATTATTAATCTATCTTGTCTTTACCTTGACTGTAGTATTTTCCATCCAGCATATTTTTATTTTAGTTATTTTATTTTCAGTTTCATAATTTCCATTTGGTTCTTTTTAATAAAATCTATATATTTGGGGGGCACCTGGGTGGCTCAGTCAGTTAAGTGGCTGCCTTCGGCTCAGGTTGTGATTTCAGCGTCCTGGGATCCAGCCCCATGCTGGGCTCTCTGCTCAGTGGGGAGACTGCTTCTCTTTCTCCTTCTGCCTGCTGCTCCCCCTGCTTGTGTGTGTTCTCTCTCTCTCTGTCAAATAAATGAATAAAATCTTTTTTAAAAAGTGCTTTAAAATCTATATATTTTCTGAGTTTTTCTGTTTTATGAGATTTTAATTGATTGTTAAAGCATATTTATGATAGCATCTTTAAAATCCTTGCCAGATAATTTCAGCATCTGATTCTTTTTGAGATTGGCAATATTTGATTATCTTTTCTCATTCCACTTGTGGTTTCCCAGTTTTTTCCATTACATGTAATTTTTTTATTGTATTCTACATATTTTGTTATCAGGAGACTTTTGATCCTATTTAAATCTTCTATTTTAGTAGATAGTTGTCCAGTTTGTTCCTCTCTGCTTCATTCTTCAACTGTGGCTGGTTCTCCTCCCATTCCCTGCTAATGCCATCTGTAGTGGTGGAAGACATGTCCCTGGGTAACCTACTGTCACTGTGACATTCTGGGGAAAAGGAATGGGTTTCCTTATGCCCCTGAGTGTAGGGCTTTCATGATGCTGTCACTGGGTAGATTGGTCCTCCTGCCAGTGAACTGGTTGTGTGGTATGGGCTGGGATGACCAGGGATTTGCTGATGCTGGTGTGGACTGGGCCTTTGGGCCTAAGTTATGGAATAACGGGAGATGAGCAGGGCAGATCTGACCATCCACTGGAGCTCCCCTTGTGAAGCAGGAGTGGGATTCCACACATGGTCCTGGTTGGGCTTCTCCTGCCCCAATCTTGTGGACAGAGAGAGCAGACTTTTCATTTGTCTTTTCTTGAGGGTAGAGGAGGATGTGGGGTTTCAGGCCTCCATGATGCCCAATTCAAGAGCATGTGGGGGATAAGAAGGAAGCACTAGTAACTCACAGCACTATTGGTCCTCAAGCCTTAAAATCCCTAGTCTTTTACCTTTTTCTCTCTAGCCTTCAGAACCATCTCATTGCTTATTGTGTAATTTCCAAGATATTTAGTTGTATTTATAGAGAAGGGCAGACAAGACCACATGTCAAAAAAAGTAAATCTGTACCATCTTGTTCTGGAACTGGAATCTTTTGCCCTTCATAAAGGTGAATAAAATATGTCCTAGTGTGGGGAAGT
Organism: Callorhinus ursinus; assembly: GCF_003265705.2. NCBI lineage: Eukaryota > Metazoa > Chordata > Mammalia > Carnivora > Otariidae > Callorhinus > Callorhinus ursinus. The sequence goes on along the minus strand of NW_027398892.1, from coordinate 5,347 downwards.
GAATGACATTCCCATTTATTCACTAGACTCAAATACAAACCCCATATATTTTTTATTTCTTGAGAAAAGGAGAGAGGAAGGTTACCTATCTATAATAATGACAAAAATCTTTCTCCAACCCAACCTTGCAATGTCTGGAATTAGATAATGATTTTTCCCTTGAACTGATGTCTGGCTCTCTTAAGTTATCCTCCCTTATGGTGAAATACATTTGCAACTTTTAGTCATTAACATTGTGGTGAAGATAGTTTATTTAGCCATGATAGTTACTGCCGGCTGGAGTCTCTGAGGTTTAATGAAAAGAAAAACAGCTAGTACTTCATGGGTCTCCACACTGCAGGTCCCTGGGAAACAAGAAAGCAAAATGAGGCCAAAAGGGGGAGAAAGTGTGGCATGGAGAAGAGAAGGGTGTTGGAGGAAGACAACTGTGTCTGATACTACAAGTCTCAGGTTCACAATGCTCAGGGTGCTACAAAGGACTGTCCCCACCCACCCAGAGAATATCCTACTCACCACTCTCTCCACATATCCCAGCTTTACCTTCTTGGTGGTGGTTCTTGTTATCTGGTATATGAATTGGTTTAGGTATCTCTGTTCTGCTTCCCCTATTGGCACATAAGCCATATGGGCATAGGGCCCTTGTCTGTCTACTGTACCCTTGGCACCCAGAAATGTGCCTCAAACACAGAAGTTGAGTCCCTCCAGTCATCACGGCAATGCCAACTCCAGGCAAATCAACACTTAGCTGTCATGGGCAGCATCCAGGTTCAGCTAAAAATGTGAAAGAGGGAGGAAAGATTTATAATGATGCAGTCAGTTGGGACTGAACACAAGGACATGACTGCTGCAAGAGGTGAATCAGAGCCCAGGGCAGTGGGAAGAGCATCATCTACCCCAGCATTTCCATTAGCACTATCTCTGAGGCTGAGAGGAGTACTTGAAGGAAGGGTTAAGGGTGTAGGGGCTGTATGGATCTATTTCTTAGGAAATTAGGTCATCCTTGATAAGCTAGACATTAAAGATCACAGATATAAAAGTAAACAGCATTATCATGTCTAAAATAAGTATGCTAGACACTGAAGTAGACTTCCCATTGCCATAAAATTCTCAATTATTAATATTATCATTTCACAACTGAGACAACTATATTTTGGGGAGGCAAAGCAACTTCCCCAATATCACACCACTGCTAGCATGTGTTGGCATGAGGATTTTGAACCAGATCATCCTGATTTCAAAGTGGAGTCTCTTAACTACACTTTCTTTCTCACTCTCCTGCTGTTCACACCTCAGAGCCTATGCTCAAAGAAGAGGTAGAACAATATAATTAAATTTAAGAATACTTAAAACTATTAAAGGAGATAAAATAATAACTACAAACCACAAGGAAAGGGCAGTGTTTATTAAGCAGGAAGATTTGAACAAAAACTAAATAAAACTTTTAAAAACTAAAACACACACATATTTTCTTTTTTGTTGTTTTTTGTTTTAAATACGCATATATTTTTAATGAATTCAAAAGACAATAATAGGAGAACCATGAGAGACTATGGACTCTGGGAAATAAACTGAGGGTTTTAGAGAGGAGGTGGGTGGGGGGATGGGTTAGCCCAGTGATGGGTATTAAGAAGGGGACGTATTGCCTGGAGCACTGGGTGTTATACGAAAACAATGAATCATGGAACACTACATTAAAAACTAATGATGTACTGTATGGTGACTAACATAAAATAATAATTTTTTTTTAAAAAGACAATAGTGAAATTAAGTATCATAGCACTAGAAAGAGCTGAAGATAACAGCCAGAATTCAGGGCAGAGTAGTGAGGCAGAAAATTTTAAAAAGAAACAGTGTACATTTCTGACATGTAATAAGCTTGGAAATTATCATTACCGTCCTTACCAGAAAAAGCTGAATAAACTTGAACTCATCATAGAACTGAAGTCACAGGCAAACAACTACGCTGAAATTTGGAAAGACACACAACCAGAGAGATCCATCCAGCACCCAAGAGTTACTTACCTGGAGTTGCTTACAGGAGTTAAGTTCCTGGAGTCGTAAACTTGTAGAAACACTTATACAGTAATTTTGAGAACTTCCTAGAGGTTGAATATGGACTAACTGAATGAGAAATTCCCTGGAGGCTGCTGTATTAAGGGCCCCCACACCTCTAAGGCTCTTCCTCTTACAAGTTTCTTATGATAAGGATCTGTGGAAAATCCATTGGTTGGGGAATGGAAATATTAATAATTGTGAAACATACCCAGAACCTTTTCTTCTTACTCCCCAGGGGAAATGACTTTACCAGGGCAGAATTCTGAAGCCTTATTCAAGCTAGGAATGGTATTCTTCCTGACTCCAGTGCCCTCTGGCCTTCCTCTCTCACATAAGAAGAGAAAAAAACAGTCCACTGGATGCAGGCAATGGTGAAGCCAAGGAGAGCAGTCAGAGGAAAGGGGAAGTGAAAGAGACATGTTTTGAGGTCCACTGCTTAAGACAAGGCCCACTGAAAGATTAAGCCTTCATCAAAATATTCTAAAATGCTCTCATCCTCAAACCCTGATCCCACACTAAGTCTCTAACATAACAACGGATTACATCGGAAAGAGCTCCAAGACAACTTTTATTTGAGAAGTCATTTATAGGAAAGCCCTAAGCCAAGATGAGAGATGGAATTTTGAAGACACTGGTACTGACAACCACAGCAAAGATTAAACATGGTCTACCTCCTAGAAATAACAGCACAAATTCTCACACTGAAGCTTGCCTTAGTATGGTTACCCACGGTAACATGTCTGCTTGCAACAAAAATCACACAGTACACCAAAACAAGAACAAATGGTTTGAAGAGATAAAGCAAGTATCAAAGCCTTACACACATATGACACAAATGTTGAAATTATCAGATAAGGAATGTAAAATAATTATGTTTAACATGTTAAGGGCTCTAATGTAAAAAGTAGAAAATATGCAAGATCAGATATGAAGAAATGTCAGCATGGAAATGGAAACTATAAAAAAAATCAAAAAGAAATCATTGGGGGGGCCTGGGTGGCTCAGTAGGTTAAGTATCTTACTCTTGGTTTCGGCTCATGTCATGATCTCAGGGCTGTGAGATAGAACCCCACTTCAGGTTCCATGCTAAGCATGGAGCCTGCTTAAGATTCTCTCTCTATCTCTGGCCCTCCCCCCATGCACTCTATCTCTCTCTCAAATAATAAATAAATAAATAAATAAATAAATAAATAAATAAATAAAATCTTTTTAAAAAATAGAGAAATCATTGGCATCAAAGTCACAGAAGAAATAATGAAGAATACCTTTTATAGGTTCATCAGTAGACTCAGCAAAAAGAATTAGTAAATTTTAAGAAAAGTTAATAGCAACTTTCCAACTTAAACATGATGATAAAAAAGAATAAAAAAAATAACCCTGAGAAATCCAAGAACTCTGGGATGATATTAAAAGGTATAAATTCATGTAATTGAACTACCAGATGGAGAAGAGAGGAGGCTATGAGAAGTACTTGAAATACCAATGACTAAGAATTTTCCAAAATCAATGACAGGCACCAAAACACATGTTAAGGAGCTAGGAGAACTCTAACAACACCGAGAAAATCTTGAATGAAGCCTGAGAAAAAAGAAAAAAACTTTTATAGAAACAAGGGTAAAAATTACATCAGACTTCCCATAAGAAACTACACAAGCAAGAAGAGAGTGGAGTAAAACATAAAGGAGTGCACTTGTGATAAGCACCAGGTGTTGTATAGAAGTGTTGAATCTCTATATTGTGCACCTAAACTAATATTACACTGTATGTTAACTAACTGGAATTTAAGTAAAAACTTAAAAATACATACCTACATACATATACACATAAAAAGATAAATAAATAAATAAATAAATAAATAAATAAATAAATAAATAAATAAAATGCTGGGGTTGGGGGGGCGGAATATGCCATCCTAGGATTCTAGATTCAAGACTTTCTCAGCAAATGATAACTGAAGAAAAATATTAAAATAAGCTTTTCAGGCAGAAGAAAAAATGATATAGACCAGATATTTGGATCTACATAAAACAAAGAGCATCAGAGAAAGAATAAAGGTAAAATAAAATATTTTATTGCTCTTAACTGATCTAAAAGATAACTGATGGCTTAATGTAATAATAATGATAATGTACTAGATGATTATAGTCTATAAATAAGTAAAATAAATGACAGTAATGTTACAAGAGATAGGAGAAATTTATAAATGTAAGATACCTACAGTAAATGTTTAGTAGTATAGTACTATTTGAAGGTGGATTTAGATTAGTTAAAAATGCATAAAGTAAACTCTAGAACATCACTATTTTTAAGTATAAAAAATATGCTGAGAAGAGATAGAGTCATCTTAAATGCTTAATTAAAACAAAAGAAGGCAGAAAATGAGAGGTAAAAAGAAACAAAGACCAAATGCAATAGACCAAAAAAAGTGGTTGCAAGATGGGAGATATTAGTCTGGCTACATCAATAATCATTTAAAATGTGAATGATCTAGATACACCAAGTAAAATATAGATATTGTCAGAGTGGATTAAAAAGCAACAATGACACCCAATTATATGTTGACTATAAGAATCCCATTTTATATATAAGGACCTAGGATAAAAATAAAGGGATAGAGTGGCATATGCCCTGTTAACACTAATCAAGAGAAAGCTGCAGTAGCTACATTAATTCAAGGCAAAGTGGACTTGAGAACAAAGAGCCTTATTGGGGTTAAAGGAGGGCCATTACTTAATTATAAAGGGGCCAATTCTCTAAGAAACAGAGCAATCCCAAATGTGTATGTATCTAACAAAAAAAAGCATAAAAAATTGTGAACAGTCACTGATAGAGGTGAAAGGAGAAACAAACAAATCCACTGTAATAGTTGATGATTTCAACATGTCTCTGTCAATAACTTACAGGTTAAACAGGCAAATATTAAGGGTATAGATGCAGAGCACTGTGAATCAAGACACTTACCAGAATAATCCATACATCTGCAGAAAAATACACATTCTTGTTGAGCTAATATGGAACGTTCACCAGGATAGACCATACTCTGGGCCATAAAAAACACACAAATTTAAATAAGAGAAATAATAAAAAGTATATTCTTAGAAAAAATGGAAATAAATTAGAAATCAATAGCAGAAAGATAGCTGGACATTTCCCCAACACTTGGAGATTATGCAACACACCTCAAACATTAAATAACAAAGAAATATTTAGAAATTGAAGAGAAATTTAAAAATGTGAATGAAAGGGGCGGAGCAAGATGGCGGAGGAGTAGGAGACCTAGATTTCGTCTGGT
>NW_027398891.1:0-9568 GCF_003265705.2 Callorhinus ursinus | reverse complement strand
CAAGATGCCCATCGACAGATGAATGGATAAAGAAGATGTGGTATATACACACAATGGAATATTATGCAGCCATCAAAAGGAATGAGATCTTGCCATTTGCAACGACGTGGATGGAACTGGAGGGTGTTATGCTGAGTGAAATAAGTCAATCAGAGAAAGACATGTATCACATGACCTCACTGATATGAGGAATTCTTAATCTCAGGAAACAAACTGAGTGTTACTGGAGTGGTTGGGGGTGGGAGGGATGGGGTGGCTGGGTGATAGACATTGGGGAGGGTATGTGCTACGGTGAGCACTGTGAATTGTGCAAGACTGTTGAATCACAGATCTGTACTTCTGAAACAAATAACGCAACATATTTTAAGAAAAAAGAAAAAGAAGATGATAACAGGAGAGGAAGAAAAGGGGAGTATGTCAGAGGGGGAGACGAACCATGAGAGATGATGGACTCTGAAAAACAAACTGAGGGTTCTAGAGGGGAGGGGGGGAGGGGGATGGGTTATCCTGGTGATGGGTATTGAGGAGGGCACGTTCTGCATGGAGCACTGGGTGTTATGAACAAACAATGAATCATGGAACACTGCACCAAAAACTAATGATGTAATATATGGTGATTAACATAACAATAAAAAAATTAAAAAAAAAAGAATTGGTCTGTTTCTTCTAAGTTGTCAAATGTATGAGTTTAAATTTGTTCATAGCATTCCCTTATTACCCTTTGAATGTTTATAGAACCTGTTGTGGTATATACCCTGTTTTATTTTGATACGGTAATTTTTGTCTTCTCCATTTTTATCCTTGTAAATACTGTTATTGTTTTATATATATTTTAGAACTTGAGACAAAATTTTGTCTCATTGATTTTTCCTGTTATTTTCCTGTTTTCAATTGCATGAATTTCTGTTTGTCTTTATTATTTCCTTTCCCTTCCTTTGGGTGTATTTAGTTATTCTTCTTCTAATCTTGAGACAGAAGTTTACATTGCTGCTTTGTGGCTCTACAAATTTTGATTCAATCTTGATGATTCAATGTTGTTTAGTCCTTCTGTACTTGCTGGTGTTCTCTCTAGAAGTTCTACAGTTTCTTTTTTTATGGATTTTATTTATTTATTAGAGAGAGAGAGAAAGAGAGAGAGAGAGAGGGCACAAGCAGGGGGAGCAGGAGAGGGAGAAACAGGCTCCCCACTGAGCAGGGAGCCCCATGCAGGGCTCAATCCCAGGACCCTGGGACCATGACCTGAGCCAAGGCAGATGCTTAAGCAACTGAACCACCAGGCATCCCTAGAAGTTCTATAATTTCTGACAGTGCAGTATTGAAGTACCCAACTATGGATGTGGATTTGCCTATGTCTCCTGAGGCTCTGTTATTGGTGCATATGTATTTAGCATTATTATATATTATTGGTGCATTGGTCAATTTTATTATGATGCAATGTCCATCTTTCTCCCTAGCAACATTTTTTATCTGAAATCTTCCTTATCTAATGTAAGTACAGTCACATGTGCTTTTTTTGATTAATAGTTGCATTATATATTTTTTCCATCTTTTTGCTTTCAAACTGTTTATGGCATTGGTGTTAGAGTCTTAAATTTCTCATATACAGTGTATAGTTGTGTCATGTTTTATTAATCCAATTTCTTTACTTTTTTAATTTTTTAAGTTTGTTTATGTATTTATTTTATTTTGTTATGTTAGTCACCATACAGTACATCATTAGTTTTTGATGTATTGTTCTATGATTCATTGTTTACATATAACAACCAGTGCTCCAGATTGTTTTTAGAACATTTACATTTGAAATAATTATTGATATGTTAGACATACACCTGCCATTTTATTATTTTTGTTTAATTCCTTTGTTGCTCATACCTCTGGTTTTATTTTCCTTGCTTCTGTTACTTGAACATTTTGAGAATTTTATTTTGAGTTATTTGCAATGATTTTGAGCATAGTGCCTTATATAGCTTTTAATGTTTGCTTTAGATATTACCATATACAAATGTAAAATATGACAGCCTACTGCTGTCCACATTTTACCACTTTATATGAAGTGTAGAAATTTTGCTTGCATTAGGTTCCCTTATCTCACCACTGGTTAAATATAATTGCTTTAAGTCTTTTCTCTTCATTGAGTACCCCATCAGGTGATGTCTCAATTTTTGCTTCAAACTTATATTATTAAAGAAACTCATAAGGAGAAAGACAGTCTATTATGTTTACTTCTTTTACATATTTAATTATTCATTGTTTTTCTTTGTGAATTTTCCAGGCTGCTGTCTTTGGGGGGGGGGGAATCTTCCTTCAGTCATTCTTTAAGTATGTCAGCTATTAACAAGTTCTCTTAGCTTTTCTTCATCTGAGAATATCCTCATTTCTCTTCATTCCTGAAGGGCATTTTCATTGATATAGGATTCAAGAGTGAGAGTTCTTTCTTTTAAGTACTTGAAAAATGCTTTGTCACTTCCTCTGACCTCCATGGTTTAAGATGAGAAATTTTCTATCATTTAAATTGTTTTCACCTATAAGAAAAGCAGCTGCTTTTAGAATATTTTTCTTTGTCTTCAGTTTGCAGAAGTTTAAATATGATGTATCATGGCATAATTTCTATTTAGTTTATCTTACTTTGAATTCTCTCAGCATCTTGGATCTGTAGGTTTATGCATGATGCTATATTTGGGGATTTTTTTAGTGGTTATTTAATTAAATACTTTTTCAGCCATGAATTTGTACTCCTCCTGCAACTCTGATGATACAAATATTAGATACCATTATTATTATTATTGAATTATTTCACGTGTTATTGAGGCTCCGTTCAATTTTTCTTGGTTGATTTTCTCTCTGTTGTTGAGACTGAATAAATATTATTAATCTATCTTGTCTTTACCTTGACTGTAGTATTTTCCATCCAGCATATTTTTATTTTAGTTATTTTATTTTCAGTTTCATAATTTCCATTTGGTTCTTTTTAATAAAATCTATATATTTGGGGGGCACCTGGGTGGCTCAGTCAGTTAAGTGGCTGCCTTCGGCTCAGGTTGTGATTTCAGCGTCCTGGGATCCAGCCCCATGCTGGGCTCTCTGCTCAGTGGGGAGACTGCTTCTCTTTCTCCTTCTGCCTGCTGCTCCCCCTGCTTGTGTGTGTTCTCTCTCTCTCTGTCAAATAAATGAATAAAATCTTTTTTAAAAAGTGCTTTAAAATCTATATATTTTCTGAGTTTTTCTGTTTTATGAGATTTTAATTGATTGTTAAAGCATATTTATGATAGCATCTTTAAAATCCTTGCCAGATAATTTCAGCATCTGATTCTTTTTGAGATTGGCAATATTTGATTATCTTTTCTCATTCCACTTGTGGTTTCCCAGTTTTTTCCATTACATGTAATTTTTTTATTGTATTCTACATATTTTGTTATCAGGAGACTTTTGATCCTATTTAAATCTTCTATTTTAGTAGATAGTTGTCCAGTTTGTTCCTCTCTGCTTCATTCTTCAACTGTGGCTGGTTCTCCTCCCATTCCCTGCTAATGCCATCTGTAGTGGTGGAAGACATGTCCCTGGGTAACCTACTGTCACTGTGACATTCTGGGGAAAAGGAATGGGTTTCCTTATGCCCCTGAGTGTAGGGCTTTCATGATGCTGTCACTGGGTAGATTGGTCCTCCTGCCAGTGAACTGGTTGTGTGGTATGGGCTGGGATGACCAGGGATTTGCTGATGCTGGTGTGGACTGGGCCTTTGGGCCTAAGTTATGGAATAACGGGAGATGAGCAGGGCAGATCTGACCATCCACTGGAGCTCCCCTTGTGAAGCAGGAGTGGGATTCCACACATGGTCCTGGTTGGGCTTCTCCTGCCCCAATCTTGTGGACAGAGAGAGCAGACTTTTCATTTGTCTTTTCTTGAGGGTAGAGGAGGATGTGGGGTTTCAGGCCTCCATGATGCCCAATTCAAGAGCATGTGGGGGATAAGAAGGAAGCACTAGTAACTCACAGCACTATTGGTCCTCAAGCCTTAAAATCCCTAGTCTTTTACCTTTTTCTCTCTAGCCTTCAGAACCATCTCATTGCTTATTGTGTAATTTCCAAGATATTTAGTTGTATTTATAGAGAAGGGCAGACAAGACCACATGTCAAAAAAAGTAAATCTGTACCATCTTGTTCTGGAACTGGAATCTTTTGCCCTTCATAAAGGTGAATAAAATATGTCCTAGTGTGGGGAAGTGAATGACATTCCCATTTATTCACTAGACTCAAATACAAACCCCATATATTTTTTATTTCTTGAGAAAAGGAGAGAGGAAGGTTACCTATCTATAATAATGACAAAAATCTTTCTCCAACCCAACCTTGCAATGTCTGGAATTAGATAATGATTTTTCCCTTGAACTGATGTCTGGCTCTCTTAAGTTATCCTCCCTTATGGTGAAATACATTTGCAACTTTTAGTCATTAACATTGTGGTGAAGATAGTTTATTTAGCCATGATAGTTACTGCCGGCTGGAGTCTCTGAGGTTTAATGAAAAGAAAAACAGCTAGTACTTCATGGGTCTCCACACTGCAGGTCCCTGGGAAACAAGAAAGCAAAATGAGGCCAAAAGGGGGAGAAAGTGTGGCATGGAGAAGAGAAGGGTGTTGGAGGAAGACAACTGTGTCTGATACTACAAGTCTCAGGTTCACAATGCTCAGGGTGCTACAAAGGACTGTCCCCACCCACCCAGAGAATATCCTACTCACCACTCTCTCCACATATCCCAGCTTTACCTTCTTGGTGGTGGTTCTTGTTATCTGGTATATGAATTGGTTTAGGTATCTCTGTTCTGCTTCCCCTATTGGCACATAAGCCATATGGGCATAGGGCCCTTGTCTGTCTACTGTACCCTTGGCACCCAGAAATGTGCCTCAAACACAGAAGTTGAGTCCCTCCAGTCATCACGGCAATGCCAACTCCAGGCAAATCAACACTTAGCTGTCATGGGCAGCATCCAGGTTCAGCTAAAAATGTGAAAGAGGGAGGAAAGATTTATAATGATGCAGTCAGTTGGGACTGAACACAAGGACATGACTGCTGCAAGAGGTGAATCAGAGCCCAGGGGCAGTGGGAAGAGCATCATCTACCCCAGCATTTCCATTAGCACTATCTCTGAGGCTGAGAGGAGTACTTGAAGGAAGGGTTAAGGGTGTAGGGGCTGTATGGATCTATTTCTTAGGAAATTAGGTCATCCTTGATAAGCTAGACATTAAAGATCACAGATATAAAAGTAAACAGCATTATCATGTCTAAAATAAGTATGCTAGACACTGAAGTAGACTTCCCATTGCCATAAAATTCTCAATTATTAATATTATCATTTCACAACTGAGACAACTATATTTTGGGGAGGCAAAGCAACTTCCCCAATATCACACCACTGCTAGCATGTGTTGGCATGAGGATTTTGAACCAGATCATCCTGATTTCAAAGTGGAGTCTCTTAACTACACTTTCTTTCTCACTCTCCTGCTGTTCACACCTCAGAGCCTATGCTCAAAGAAGAGGTAGAACAATATAATTAAATTTAAGAATACTTAAAACTATTAAAGGAGATAAAATAATAACTACAAACCACAAGGAAAGGGCAGTGTTTATTAAGCAGGAAGATTTGAACAAAAACTAAATAAAACTTTTAAAAACTAAAACACACACATATTTTCTTTTTTGTTGTTTTTTGTTTTAAATACGCATATATTTTTAATGAATTCAAAAGACAATAATAGGAGAACCATGAGAGACTATGGACTCTGGGAAATAAACTGAGGGTTTTAGAGAGGAGGTGGGTGGGGGGATGGGTTAGCCCAGTGATGGGTATTAAGAAGGGGACGTATTGCCTGGAGCACTGGGTGTTATACGAAAACAATGAATCATGGAACACTACATTAAAAACTAATGATGTACTGTATGGTGGCTAACATAAAATAATAATTTTTTTTTAAAAAGACAATAGTGAAATTAAGTATCATAGCACTAGAAAGAGCTGAAGATAACAGCCAGAATTCAGGGCAGAGTAGTGAGGCAGAAAATTTTAAAAAGAAACAGTGTACATTTCTGACATGTAATAAGCTTGGAAATTATCATTACCGTCCTTACCAGAAAAAGCTGAATAAACTTGAACTCATCATAGAACTGAAGTCACAGGCAAACAACTACGCTGAAATTTGGAAAGACACACAACCAGAGAGATCCATCCAGCACCCAAGAGTTACTTACCTGGAGTTGCTTACAGGAGTTAAGTTCCTGGAGTCGTAAACTTGTAGAAACACTTATACAGTAATTTTGAGAACTTCCTAGAGGTTGAATATGGACTAACTGAATGAGAAATTCCCTGGAGGCTGCTGTATTAAGGGCCCCCACACCTCTAAGGCTCTTCCTCTTACAAGTTTCTTATGATAAGGATCTGTGGAAAATCCATTGGTTGGGGAATGGAAATATTAATAATTGTGAAACATACCCAGAACCTTTTCTTCTTACTCCCCAGGGGAAATGACTTTACCAGGGCAGAATTCTGAAGCCTTATTCAAGCTAGGAATGGTATTCTTCCTGACTCCAGTGCCCTCTGGCCTTCCTCTCTCACATAAGAAGAGAAAAAAACAGTCCACTGGATGCAGGCAATGGTGAAGCCAAGGAGAGCAGTCAGAGGAAAGGGGAAGTGAAAGAGACATGTTTTGAGGTCCACTGCTTAAGACAAGGCCCACTGAAAGATTAAGCCTTCATCAAAATATTCTAAAATGCTCTCATCCTCAAACCCTGATCCCACACTAAGTCTCTAACATAACAACGGATTACATCGGAAAGAGCTCCAAGACAACTTTTATTTGAGAAGTCATTTATAGGAAAGCCCTAAGCCAAGATGAGAGATGGAATTTTGAAGACACTGGTACTGACAACCACAGCAAAGATTAAACATGGTCTACCTCCTAGAAATAACAGCACAAATTCTCACACTGAAGCTTGCCTTAGTATGGTTACCCACGGTAACATGTCTGCTTGCAACAAAAATCACACAGTACACCAAAACAAGAACAAATGGTTTGAAGAGATAAAGCAAGTATCAAAGCCTTACACACATATGACACAAATGTTGAAATTATCAGATAAGGAATGTAAAATAATTATGTTTAACATGTTAAGGGCTCTAATGTAAAAAGTAGAAAATATGCAAGATCAGATATGAAGAAATGTCAGCATGGAAATGGAAACTATAAAAAAAATCAAAAAGAAATCATTGGGGGGGCCTGGGTGGCTCAGTAGGTTAAGTATCTTACTCTTGGTTTCGGCTCATGTCATGATCTCAGGGCTGTGAGATAGAACCCCACTTCAGGTTCCATGCTAAGCATGGAGCCTGCTTAAGATTCTCTCTCTATCTCTGGCCCTCCCCCCATGCACTCTATCTCTCTCTCAAATAATAAATAAATAAATAAATAAATAAATAAATAAATAAATAAAATCTTTTTAAAAAATAGAGAAATCATTGGCATCAAAGTCACAGAAGAAATAATGAAGAATACCTTTTATAGGTTCATCAGTAGACTCAGCAAAAAGAATTAGTAAATTTTAAGAAAAGTTAATAGCAACTTTCCAACTTAAACATGATGATAAAAAAGAATAAAAAAAATAACCCTGAGAAATCCAAGAACTCTGGGATGATATTAAAAGGTATAAATTCATGTAATTGAACTACCAGATGGAGAAGAGAGGAGGCTATGAGAAGTACTTGAAATACCAATGACTAAGAATTTTCCAAAATCAATGACAGGCACCAAAACACATGTTAAGGAGCTAGGAGAACTCTAACAACACCGAGAAAATCTTGAATGAAGCCTGAGAAAAAAGAAAAAAACTTTTATAGAAACAAGGGTAAAAATTACATCAGACTTCCCATAAGAAACTACACAAGCAAGAAGAGAGTGGAGTAAAACATAAAGGAGTGCACTTGTGATAAGCACCAGGTGTTGTATAGAAGTGTTGAATCTCTATATTGTGCACCTAAACTAATATTACACTGTATGTTAACTAACTGGAATTTAAGTAAAAACTTAAAAATACATACCTACATACATATACACATAAAAAGATAAATAAATAAATAAATAAATAAATAAATAAATAAATAAATAAATAAAATGCTGGGGTTGGGGGGGCGGAATATGCCATCCTAGGATTCTAGATTCAAGACTTTCTCAGCAAATGATAACTGAAGAAAAATATTAAAATAAGCTTTTCAGGCAGAAGAAAAAATGATATAGACCAGATATTTGGATCTACATAAAACAAAGAGCATCAGAGAAAGAATAAAGGTAAAATAAAATATTTTATTGCTCTTAACTGATCTAAAAGATAACTGATGGCTTAATGTAATAATAATGATAATGTACTAGATGATTATAGTCTATAAATAAGTAAAATAAATGACAGTAATGTTACAAGAGATAGGAGAAATTTATAAATGTAAGATACCTACAGTAAATGTTTAGTAGTATAGTACTATTTGAAGGTGGATTTAGATTAGTTAAAAATGCATAAAGTAAACTCTAGAACATCACTATTTTTAAGTATAAAAAATATGCTGAGAAGAGATAGAGTCATCTTAAATGCTTAATTAAAACAAAAGAAGGCAGAAAATGAGAGGTAAAAAGAAACAAAGACCAAATGCAATAGACCAAAAAAAGTGGTTGCAAGATGGGAGATATTAGTCTGGCTACATCAATAATCATTTAAAATGTGAATGATCTAGATACACCAAGTAAAATATAGATATTGTCAGAGTGGATTAAAAAGCAACAATGACACCCAATTATATGTTGACTATAAGAATCCCATTTTATATATAAGGACCTAGGATAAAAATAAAGGGATAGAGTGGCATATGCCCTGTTAACACTAATCAAGAGAAAGCTGCAGTAGCTACATTAATTCAAGGCAAAGTGGACTTCAGAACAAAGAGCCTTATTGGGGTTAAAGGAGGGACATTACTTAATTATAAAGGGGCCAATTCTCTAAGAAACAGAGCAATCCCAAATGTGTATGTATCTAACAAAAAAAGCATAAAAAATTGTGAACAGTCACTGATAGAGGTGAAAGGAGAAACAAACAAATCCACTGTAATAGTTGATGATTTCAACATGTCTCTGTCAATAACTTACAGGTTAAACAGGCAAATATTAAGGGTATAGATGCAGAGCACTGTGAATCAAGACACTTACCAGAATAATCCATACATCTGCAGAAAAATACACATTCTTGTTGAGCTAATATGGAACGTTCACCAGGATAGACCATACTCTGGGCCATAAAAAACACACAAATTTAAATAAGAGAAATAATAAAAAGTATATTCTTAGAAAAAATGGAAATAAATTAGAAATCAATAGCAGAAAGATAGCTGGACATTTCCCCAACACTTGGAGATTATGCAACACACCTCAAACATTAAATAACAAAGAAATATTTAGAAATTGAAGAGAAATTTAAAAATGTGAATGAAAGGGGCGGAGCAAGATGGCGGAGGAGTAGGAGACCTAGATTTCGTCTGGT